>NW_021680753.1:35531-51910 GCF_001412515.2 Diachasma alloeum
TGGGTCTCCTATTCGTTTTCACTATTTTATACGCATCTTTTACACGCGTTAGGATCCATGGTGTTCATGATAAAGACACTAAAGAGCTTCGCGGAAAATCAAGGTGAAATTTATTTATACAGATACATATGTGAGTGTGCCTACGCTTGTACACTCTGTAAAATCTTACGTGATTGGTTGAAAAAGAATCATGTGACTCAGTGGAAAATTATTAACAAAATAGCAACATTTTTTGTTCGTGGGAAAAAAAAATAGCTGAAAAATATCCTGCATAACATTTAATCTTTGCGGCGTGATAGGACATCAAAGGGTCCGAAAACTCTGCTCCAGTTTGTCAAACATCATGTTCTTAGGGTTGTGAGTACAACATCCATTCCCAGGTAAACCGAAAAAATCTATGTAAACAAAAGATTGCGTTCGGACATCTTCCAATGCATTTACATTCTTATCAGTTTGCAGCAGATGGAGATTTTTCGGAAACTCCTCCTACTACAACGTGTAAAATTTGTCGAGGACTATGCCAAATTGGTGGGGGTACCTAAGTTTTTGAATGACTGATCCTCTGCCTTTGGAGATATACATACTCCCTCCCCTTCTGAACTCTTCTTTTTAAAATAAATATTTACATATTGATATCGTTATCAACAACAATTTCACAAGAAGGGGGAGCGGGAGATGAGAAAGTACGGGAAATCTCAAGTTCAGACATGTGACAAGAAAATGTTTTTTTAAATAAATATTTACATATTGATATCGTTATCAACGACAATTTCACAGGAAGGGGGGGGGGGCGAACGAGAAAGTACCGGAAAACTCAAGTTCAGACCTGTCAAGTGGAGCCAGGTGTCAATGTTTGAAGGAGAAGAGGAGCCCCTTCTATGATTTCTACAGCAGCGAATTAGTTAACCCTTTCACTCACCCCCTCGCGGGGTGGATTGAGTAGTTCCACCGAGAAGGTCCTTTGTAACGCAAAACCGTGAATTAAATTCATTAACCAGCGAATTAAATAACCCTTTCATCACTTGGAGGGAAAAATCGGGAATTAATTAATCAAACCATGAATTAAACCGCGACCCCGCGAATCAAACCGCGAATTAATTAACCCTTTCATCACTTGGAGGGAAAAATCGGGAATTAATTAATCAAACCATGAATTAAACCGCGACCCCGCGAATCAAACCGCGAATTAATTAACCCTTTCATCACTTGGAGGGAAAAATCGGGAATTAATTAATCAAACCATGAATTAAACCGCGACCCCGCGAATTAATCAACCACCCACCCACCCACTTTCATCTGACCCCCCTACTGGGCCCCAACGACCAGTTCGACGCCAAAAACGTTACCCCAGAACCGGCATTACTACGCTACTGACAAGTAGGGATAAAGCAGTGGGCCCCTTGACACCGAAAATGGACACCCTACGACGACTTGCCTCCTCTGCATATCGCTCGGATTGTGGCGTCGTTCTAAATAGGAGATTCTGAGGATCTGGATAAACACGATGATTGTAAATTTGTAGTAGTTGTATCGGGCATACATGGCATCCATACAACGCATTGTATTGTCCCATATTCAACATTATTGCACTCGCCGGCAAATCGCATGTACCACAATTTGTCACTGCTTTAACCTCTATTTCTTCTCCCAGATCGTGAACATGGACGCTAATCCCCTGTTTTAACTTGTCAACAACGTCTATCAATGGATCCATGAACAAATTTCCATTTGGTTTTCCCCGTCCGAACCACAATGCAACCATTATCATGTTTTCCGGCTTGTCACGTTCCTCAGGTGGAAGCTCATTCATCCTTAGAAAAAATGGCCAGATGCTGAATTTTGAAGACTTAAATAATGAGACGCCAACTGAATTCCAGGTCAGTGAAATGTTCTTCTGTGAATTCAGGCTTACTGTTTGCGAGTCATCACAAAAACTTTGATATACTGCACCATCGTAAATATCCTCTAGATTTGCCGCATTCTCTTTCTTTCGATTAAAACAGTGGGATAAGCTGTTGTAAAAAGCAAGCCGATTGTAAAATTTTTTCAACTGAGCAATCAGAGGAATTTCTATGAAGTAACCAGTTTTTCCCTCTCCACATTCGCATTCTTCATCTGCATTTTCCAATTTTTCATAACATTTATCACAATAGAAATCTTTCACGACCTCGTAATTGGAATTTTGGAGCCATTTTTGGAAGAAGTAAAATGTTTTCATGCATTTGTTGGGTTTTGGACAGTGATCGGCAATTAAACGTAATAAATCGGCTAGAGCAGAATTGGATAGTGTATGCCTCAGGAAAAATTGCAAGATCATGACTAGGCTCTCTATTACAGCNACTGTGATGCAAGCGCCTGAATAAAGAGGCTCCTCATCGTCTGCAGATGTTTCTTCGAAGAGGTCCGAAAAATCGTCATCTGGGTCGAACTCGGCGGCCCGTGACCCCCATGAGCTCTCACTACTGAGAGATGCAGCTTCATCCTCCTCGACACAGTTTGCCTCCCTCTCATACCCGGAAGGATCAAGACCATTGTCGTCATAAAGATGGATGTCGTCTCCATCATCGCTACTTCCTATAGAATCTTTGTTTTATTCAATCATTAACGTCATAGTACACTAAAAAAAATGTACTTTTGGCCAGTCCTCAAAGCACTGTTCACCAGTACCGACTGGTACTTGGGGTAAGGTACTTGTGGAAAGTCCGAAAAACACTTGAGACAAGTACTCATACTTGTGAAAAGTACGGAGAAACTTGGGACGAGTATTTTTCTGACTTTCCACAAGTACCTTACCCCAAATATCAGTCGGTACTAGCCAAAAATNTCCACAAGTACCTTACACCAAGTATCAGTCGGTACTAGCCAAAAGTTTTTTTTTTTAGTATATGCTAGATCGAATTGTGTAACAATTTGCCTTTGAATATTATCATTGCAGCGAGGGCCATCCCCGGAAATAACTGATTTGCTTCTTGGGGAAATATTATAAATTTGGAAGTATTATTTTTCGCCTGATTGTTCTCCACGAATGGTATTCTGTGCGTCAACACTCCAACGTCACGCGATTAGAGATTTGCCTTTCACTCAATTTGAGTTGTTAGTTAGGGGAGATCAGGGCAGAACGGACAGCAACGCACAATGAGACCCCTGTAAAATTTGAGATTATTCACAAACCAATGATTTTTCTATGATTATTGATGATATACAGAATTCTCAGTAGATTTGATATGTAATTTTAACCATAGGAAAACTCATAGCGTTATGTATACGCTGAGAGAAAAAACTACTCTTGAAAAAGAGGATTTATTTGATAGAAGCAAATATTCTCTTATCAATTTGGAAAATCGTGAAATCTCTTGATAAATAATTTCGCTCTTATACTGAGAGTAGAGCTGCCCACGATACCGAGACAAGTCTTGGTCTCGTCTTGTATTGTCTCGGTTTCAAGAATCGATACCGAGGCGATACCACATGCAGAATTTCCGAGACGATACCGAGACGATATTTACTTGAACAGGGGTCTCAACGAGACCCGCGACGATAGTCTCGGCGAGACTTGAAATTATTCGCTTCTTTCGTTGGTTGCAGGATTGACAGATAGGGTGAGCCGACCATCGCGAATGAAAACGGAAATTTCGCCCCAAAGTCGCCAGTTGGAGAACGGGAGACTTCACCACAGAAATCTTCGGTGGCGGCACTCGGTTAACGTTTTGAAAACGTTTGAAAGGGAATCTTGCGTGGATCAAACCTCTAAAAAATCATACTTGCAAGGGTTGTGCCCCGCGAGAGTCTCAGCTCGTAAAGAACATACCCGCAAGGGTCGCGCCTCGTGAGGATCAAACGTCACAAGGATCTTAACTCCCGAGGGTCAAACCAGAAAAGGAAACAGGGNTTTCGTTGGTTGCAGGATTGACAGATAGGGTGAGCCGACCATCGCGAATGAAAACGGAAATTTCGCCCCAAAGTCGCCAGTTGGAGAACGGGAGACTTCACCACAGAAATCTTCGGTGGCGGCACTCGGTTAACGTTTTGAAAACGTTTGAAAGGGAATCTTGCGTGGATCAAACCTCTAAAAAATCATACTTGCAAGGGTTGTGCCCCGCGAGAGTCTCAGCTCGTAAAGAACATACCCGCAAGGGTCGCGCCTCGTGAGGATCAAACGTCACAAGGATCTTAACTCCCGAGGGTCAAACCAGAAAAGGAAACAGGGTAATCTCGAGGGTCAAACGACCACAACGGTGAACTGGGAGAGGCAGACAGGACAATCAGCAGGGTTGAATTCGGGAAGAAGGCAGGACAATAACAAGAGGCAAACGATTGCAAGGATTAACCAAAACAGCCTTCTGATTATTTTTCTAGATTTATGATAGTTCGTTCCTTGCGATTATCCATTCTGGCTCTCCTCGTTGACCGTCCTGATTCTTCGTTTGATTCTAAAGATTCTAAAGAGGCACGACTCTTGCAAGGTATATGATTCTTGTGACCGCTGACCATCGCCACGCATCACCCTTCCAACGTTTGGCCCTTGCGAGGTATGATCCTTGCGACGATTGACCTTCTTCTTCGAATCCTAATGGCTTTAGCCTCTCACTATGGTAGAGGCAAGTGCCAACGACGATTGACCTTCGCGGTCTTGAACTGAAAATGTAGAATTGAGAAGTATAAAAAATTTGTTTTTCTCTGAATTGAGCGAGACCAACGAGACGAGACCAGACTGAGTATGAATTTCCGAAAGTCATGCGAGACTGAGATGAGACGAGATCGAGTTGAACCGATACTGCAGCGAGCCCGAAATGATACCAAGAATTTTGAATTTCAACAAGACTGAGACGAGACATGCCAAATCTCGTCTCGTCTCGTCTCGTCTCGTTGGCAGCCCTAACTGAGAGAAAAAAGTCTCTCAACAGAATGAGATTCTCTTGTCCCGAATGAATTTGAAAGTATTCTCAAGACTAGAAATGATGTTCTTCCCATAAATTCATGTAGTTTGCTTTATATCTAAACNTGAAATTGGAATTCTGAATTGGAAATTGAAATTTGAGATTGAAATTTTGAATGAAAATTAAAAATTGAAAACTTCAATTGAAATTTCGAATTAAAACTTTTAATATAAAATTGAAATTTGGAATTCAAATTTAAAATTGAAATTAAAAATTGCAATTAAAAATCTGAACTTGAAAATTGAAAGTTTTTATCTGCTGAATGGTAAAAAATGAAAAAAGTCATTCAAATTTTCTTGTTATTAATTTCCTAGTATCCCATCGAATTTCTATATATAATCATAATAATAATGCTTTCTCAAGCATGAGAAGCGAAAAAAAAATTTTCAGGAAAAACAAATTGGACAAAAAAATTTGAGAATACTAAAAAGAAGTTTCACTTCTGTCGCGCGTGGACTCCACGCACTCTGTTTTTTTTCATCAGGACTTTGAAATAATTTTTTTGATAGATCATTATAATACGATTAATGGACATGAATTTTATGAAGGAATGATTTGATGATTACTTTTCTTATCATTCGATCCTTGGCCCTTGCGGCGTTTGACCCTTGAAAAGTATGACCATGACGAAATTCGATCCTCCCGAGGTAAAACCCGAGAGAATTTTGATTATTTCACTCGACGTATGATTAATCGATCCTTGCAGCATTAAAAAACAAGAACTCCTCAACTCCATCGAATTTTCCATGAAAAAATTAATTTCACTGAATTTCCAGTCAAGTTTCAGGGAATAATTTAGCATACATTCACAGTTCTCATTGATTTTCGAATCTGAATTTTAAGTGACGAAATTACTAAAATTTTTAGTGGAAAGAAAACATGATGAAAATTCTCTTAAAATCTACCGGAAATTTCATCCATAAAGTTTCAACTGTGTACAAAAAAAACCCGACTTATGATGCACATACAAAAATTCCTAATTATACGATGAAATATCTACATGAGACAAGAAATTTTCTCATTCCCATCACAATACAATATTGCTGGTAATGACGATTAGAGTCCCTTCTTTTTTATTCGAAATATTAGGTTTCGATACTCGCCTTCGGTGAGTATATCATCTACAACTTCAAAAAATACTTTAAGCACTATTATTGAACAATATTTTTCATCGACGAGTGCGTTAAGCTATGAATTCACGCCATTCTTATGCCATGAGGCCTGCGTAACGAGTGGCAGAAATTTCATTTGCCTACATATGTGATCTATTACACGAAATTAAATGGAAAAAACGATAAACTCATTTGTCTCATTGAAAATACAGAAAACATTTTGCCCCGGGCCTCATTTAGCCTCGCTGTCCATTTTCCCCCGAAGTGTCATTTCGCCCCGGTCTTCGCTACGAAATCTTCACATTAATAATAATAATAATAATAATAATAATAATAATAATAATTTTCCAATTTAGAGTAGTCGGAAAAAACTGCGTCTCATAATCTCGAATTCTCGAGAAAAAATTATGCAGATTGTTTTTTCAACTTTTTTCCTCAAAAAACTGACAAGTTTTAATCTTCCGAGTTTAAGCTCCCCTTGAACATTCATTCCAGATTGCAGCACATTGATTCCAGTTGAGTATTTGAATCGTTAAAGTAGCTCTACCCTTAGGAGGTTATATTTCATTTCAATGATTTTTAAAAACTACAACAAATCCCCTAAAAACGCTAAATTTAACACAGCTCCAGTTAAAACAAAGATTAAAATCTAATTTTTTTTCCTAAAAACGAGAAAATATTGGCACCTGTTAGATAACGATTTATCGTTTAGTTTTTTTATTATTAACAATACTGGCAATAGCAATACACATGATAACAACGGCCGTGTGATGGCGCGCGTTCCGCTCGTCTCCGACTTCCCATATGATCGTACGGTGTTGCCACGGGTATATTCAAGCTAGTCAATTGAAAAACTGCTTATGTATACTTTATTTAAGAAATATTTAAAAAAACGATAATTCTTCTGTTCACGACGTCCATGATTTATTTTCATAATTTAGACCTAGAAATACTAATTTGTAGAATGCATTTTTTGTGAAAAAGACTTAAAGACTCCAGCCGTAGGGGTAGAGCTGCTTGAAACATGTGGGAAATGTGCGACACAATAGAACGATTACGGGTCTATGTTACGGAATCCTAATATTACGGTAAAAAATATTACGCGATAATATTACGGGAAACTATATTTCTAATTACCAAACTGTAATACTAATGTAAGTATACAGAGAGGTGATGTCAGGGCCAATACATCGAGAAAATTACAAAAAAAAACCTATCGAATTCGCTGAAAAATTCTATAGGATTTCTATTGAAATTTATCAGTTTTTGGCTGATTGTTGTGAAGAAATCCACAGCTTATCTGCGTGTCCTTCTCCCGTGTAGGAATCGGGCCGCTCAAGCTCTGGTCAGCACCCGTATCGCAGCTAGAAATATGCTGTTCAATCCCAGCTTGGAAGACGTACATATGCATCACAACTCAACCTCAGCTACCGGGTTGTGCCATCTTGGCATTGCCGGTATGGAACGGCGTAACGCGCCGCAAACTCGGTTCCTGCGTGAAGCCGAGGCTGAGTTCTAGCTGGCAGAGCTGCGGCTGAATCCCCTGTCAAATTCCTACACGGGCTTCCAATAAAAATGATCAATAGAAAATATCCTACAGAGAAGATGAATAGAATTCGGTTCATTCTATTAAATCTATCCATTCGAGATATTTTCATTAGTAATANCACGGGCTTCCAATAAAAATGATCAATAAAAAATATCCGACAGAGAAGATGAATAGAATTCGGTTCATTCTATTAAATCTATCCATTCGAGATATTTTCATTAGTAATACCCCGAGAGCTTCAAAATGATCGGGTATTTCCTGATAACTTAGTTGCAAACAAACGATAGTGTCAAGTTTTGCAGGATAAAAAATCTCGAGCGGTTCCGTGACACNAAGAATTTTCTCTGATTATTTCTTTTTTTTCTCGGATTCCAGCCAATCAGAGTGCAGCATTTGAGGTAGCTGAAGTTTTATTCCGGATATTTCCTCCTAACTATTCATTTCTTGAGTTTTATTTTGAATGTTTCGCAGTAGCTATCATTTGTTTTCTCTCCTCGAAATGGAGAAATGGGTTTTCTCCCCTCGAAATGCACTCTGTTCGGCGGAAATCCGAGAAAAAAAGAAATAATCCTCAAAATACCCCTCGAGCTTCAAAATGAATCGGGTATTTCCCTCCAACTTCCCTGCATAAAAACTAATATGCCAAGTTTCGCAGGAAAAATCCCTCGCGCAAGCGCTCGGGATTTTTCTAACCTGCGAAACTTGACATATTAGTTTGTATGCAACGAAGTTGTCGAGAAATACCCGATCATTTTGAAGCTCTTGGGGTATTACTACTGAGTATTTCCCCTATCGGAATATCGGTCAAGAGAGAGTTGAATTTGATGTTAAAGTGGTACAACCTACATTTTCGCATTTCAATTATTCCGATTGGGGAATACTCCACAGAAATTCCTTAGCTTAAATTTCTTGAGATTTCTTTTTTTATTTCATCAATGAAGAGAGGAGAAAAGTACTCACTTTCTGCCCTGTTTGGGGGGAGGAAAGAGGAAAGTCCGAACTTTTCGGCGACTGTGTAAAAAAATAGTTTCTGTTGGACATTCTCTAAGAGAAAAAAATGCATCGCAACTGTAGAATCGTTAAGTAGAATCGGTCAAAAATTGATAAACTTTTCAATACAAGTTCAATAGGAATTCAATCGGATTTCCTATCGAATTCCCTAGGTTTTTCTATAAAATTTCTTCGTGCATGACTATTCACTGGATCGAAGATTCCCCAAAAATCAAGTCAGTATTTTGATAGCCCGATGGGAAGGATAATTGTGATATATACATATGATTATTTTTGGTAATTAGATCTGGCCTCCCCTGAGCCAATCAGAGCTGAGTATTCATTAACATGAAGTACTTCCCAAAAAAGTACTAGCACTGCAATTGTTGCTTTAACTAAATAACTTCTCCCTCTCATTGCTACGCAACAAAACAATCGGGAAATATTCAATAATTTTGGAGGTCTTGTGGTATTACTACTGAATATTTACGTGGAATCGTTCGAATGAGTGGCAAAATTATCAAAACGAATGATTCAATATCCTCTCAACNAAATAACTTCTCCCTCTCGTTGCTACGCAACAAAACAATCGGGAAATATTCAATAATTTTGGAGGTCTTGTGGTATTACTACTGAATATTTACGTGGAATCGTTCGAATGAGTGGCAAAATTATCAAAACGAATGATTCAATATCCTCTCAACACTCAATGATTCGCAAATTTCAATGACATTAACAACATCAACATTAACATTAACATTAACATTAACTTTGAGAAATTCAAAAGTTGTTAAAAGTGTTGAAAGAGAAAAATAAAATATAAATAACCCAGTAATATTACTTCTTGTAATGAAAAACACCAATAATAATTTGACTCCGTAATAATTTCCATCGGAATATTATTGACCGTAATATTTTGGTGCAATATTTTCTACCATAATATTTATACCGGATATCTTTCAGCCTCATCAATGAAAATAATACCAATACTGGATGACTGAATTTTCTTTTCAATTTTACTCTATTCTAATTTTCCTCTCTCAAAAAGTAGACATTCAAGGTCTTCCAAAATCCAGCATGGAAAGTTTTAGTTGAAAAAGTTACGAACGGATTTAGATTTTATTTTTGGACTCTACCTCGGGCATGGATACCTCCATCATTTAATGCTTCGGAGTCCTCCGCGTCGTTATCATATTTATCTTCAGTTCCACTTTCATTATCACTCGCAATCTTATCCGGTTCCTCGCTTTCACTTTCGAAGTCGTACTCCAACTTAAATTCTAAACGTCTTCTCTTAGTTTTGAGGCGTGCTTTAGAACTCTCTGAGTATTCCGAACCAGGTCGATGATGGGGCATTTTTATTATTTTACAAACAATCCACTTCGTGGTGACTGACCTAAAAAGGATATTATAATAATAGAGAATAAAAAAATGAATAATAGATGGGAGCCTTTATAACTCTATGCCAAGGTCCATGAAGCTAAGGAGATTCAACAATTTTTCGAAAAACCTTGCAATTTTCTTGATTTTGTTTTTTAGAAAGCCCCAAAATGTTTAGGAAATTCTCAGCATTTCTGAGGATTTTCTTGAATTTGTATAAAAACCACTGCATTTATTTCGAGAAAATTTTAAATTACAAAATTAAAATTGAAATCGTCCGTGGAACAGAGCTTCACGCAGTGAGTGCCAACAAATAATTTTTTACTGCTGATGGAAAGTTCATGCCTCTATACATCGTATGGAGCCCGTACGTGAGAGGTTAATTATCAGTACCCATATTCCAGCTGGAAATATGCCGCTGAGCCACAGCTTGGAAAACGGTTACGCGCGTTACAAGTACCCGAGCTTGAACCGCGTCACGCGTCTCCAGCCCGGCTTTACATTACTTCTCGGAATGCCTCCCGGGGTTTTGAGGGGTACGAGTCTATTCGGCAGAAGCCATGGGACTGTAACTTCATGCGTTACTCGTTTTTTTTTTGTCTTCCAGTGGAATTGAAATAGAGCGAATATTCGGAATATGGCCGTTTGAGGGTGACAAGTCCAAATTTTGATGAATCTTTTAGAAAAAAAATTCTCACACCCAGGGTATTATAGCCCACATAAATTGTTCAACTGGAAGTAGGTCCTAGCCACCCCCTCAACACCGTAACCCATTGCTTCGCGTAACTCTCGAGACATCTCGGTGTAAGAGGAGTGGGGGGGCCGTCCGAATATTAGTCCGCCATAAGAGGAGCACGCTGGCGCACGCACAGCACTACAAAACGGCGAAAAGTAGGGAATCGTCATGCGAAGCAATGGATTAAAGAAGTTTCAGCGAAATTGAAAGTATCAAACTATTCAAAATATGGGTGAGAATTCCAAATTTTGATGAATAATTTAGAAAAAAAATTCTCCAACCCAGGGTATCCTAGCCCACATGGATTTTTTCACTGAAAAGAGATCCGAGGCACCCCCTCAACCCATCAAAAAAGTTTCAGCAAAATTGAAAGTGTCAAAACGTTCGAGATGTGAGTGTTTGGCGGTGAGAAGCCCACATTTTGAATTTTATTTTACAAAAACAATTCTCACACTCAAGGTATCATACTTTACATAAATTTTTTGACTGAAAATGGATCCTAGGTACCCCCTCAACCCTTTAAAAAAGTTTCAGCGGAATCGAATGCAGGAAAATATTGGAAATATAGGTGTTTGAGAGTAAGAAGCCCAAATTTTGAGTTTGATTAAAAAAAAAAAAATTCTCACACTCAAGGAATTATAACCTACATAAATTTTTCAACTGAAGATATATCTTAGGCACCCGCTCAACCTATCAAAAAAATTTCAGCGAAATTGAAAGTGTCAAACTGTTCAAAATATGGGTGAGAAGTCCAAATTTTGATTAATATTTCAGAAAAAAAATTCTCACACCTAGGGTATCACAGAAATTTTCCAACTGAAAATAGATCCTAGCAACCTCCCCCCCCCTCCCCACAACACCTGAAAGAAGTTTTAATGAAATTGTAAGTGTCAAACTATTCAAAATGTGGGTGTCTGAAGGTGAGAAGTCCAAATGTTCATTATTATTTTACCTCAAATTAGCTGAAAACAGCAAAATATGTCAGAAAACAATGGTTTTAGGGAAAAATGTCAACAACATTTTTTATAGATCAGAAAATCTTCAATAGAAATTGTATTATGATATTTCCTCCTAAAATAGATATTAATCGAGATAATCCATTCTGAAGTTAAGACTATTTATAAATTTCTTTAGAATTCTCATTTTCTCCTAGAAATATCACGAAGGAGATGATAAAAACTGAGAAATTTTTCTATTTTGCTGCAGAATTAGTCGAATATCCCAGGCGTTGAAATATTATGATTACGATTATCCAAGGCGACTAAAAACAGTGGTTTTAGAGAAAAATAGCCAAGACAAAAATCGGAGATGAAGCTAATTTTTTTCCTTTTGGAGTTCAAATATGTAGATCGTTCTCCAATCGAAATTTACTTGCATAAAATTTATTTTTCTAGATACGATGATTTAGAACAGACGATTATTGATTTTTGTTAATTTCATTTGAATAAAATGGTTCAAAAATTGAACAAAAAAAAAACAAAAAATTGAATTTCGTGAATTATTATTCTTCAATATTAGTTGAATACGTTTTCAGTATTATATATTTCAAATATGTCAAAAAATTTCCTGAATTCGTTCTTTGTTATCTATTTATTACAAACCCAGCCGTTTGGCCAATTACAGAATTGATTGATCACAAATTGTTATGAACAACCCTGATGAATCAACCCCAAAGTTTTCTATGCGTTAACTCTGGGTTCGTGAAGAAAAGCTAGAGTTAACTCAAAGTCAACTCTGGATTTGATTCATCAGGAAAATTGGGATTTTCTGTGATGGAAGAGATTTGAATGCCCTTGGAGTAGTGAGACCAAAAAATTGTGGCTCATAATTGAAAAAAATTCCATTTCAATGAAAATTTAATGAGTCCTCAACATCTAGAAAAGTAAAAAATGTCTCCCATCGGCCCTATTCAATTTCATCCTGTTAAAAAAATCGTGGTCGACAAGAATTTTTCATCACGCTGTGACGAAAAGTGAACTTTTCGGCACGCGGAGCGTGCCTAAAAGTCCAATTTCCGCCACATTGTGATGAAAAATATTGTTCGTAACTCGTGGAAAAATGTTTTTTAGCTCGTGGGATTATATCACTCGCCTTCGGCTCGTGATATAAACCTCCCACTCGCCAAAAAACACTTTTTTGCATTCGTTACGAAATATACTATTTCCTGATGGATCCTCGAAAAATCACATTTCACCTTCAATTGTAGATAATAATGGATTGGGTCCAATATTTCCCCCATTTCACGAAAAAAAATCAAAGAAAAAGAAGTGAAAAAATCACCAACTCACAGTCACAGGATATCCCTGATACTTATTGGCTTTTCTCCGATGAATAATAAAATCCCTTTCACCTTTCTCGTTTCAACGAATTGTAATGGAATCCCTCGTTCTTTTTCTTGGTTTAAAGGGATTTCAATTTTCAGTTATTTTCGCAGAAAATGGCAGATGTTTGCATTGAAGTTGTCCCATAACATTCAGCCTACCGCGCATGAATGGCAGTTGCCGCTCAAGAAATTTTCAAAGCCAACTTCAATGTAAACAACCATCATTTTCCAGAAGAATAAGCGTGAAAATTGAAATCTGCTTAAATCGAGAATAGAAAGGAGAGAAGAAATTACAATTTGTTCCAACGAGAGAGGCGCAAGGGATTTTATTATTCATCGAAGAGGAGCTAATAGTTATCAGGGATATCCAGACTGTGAGTAGGTCATTTTTTTACTGCTTTTTTTTCATTTTTTTCGTGTGAAAAGGGGGAAATATTGGACACAAACCATTTTTATCTACAATTGAAAGTGAAATATGAATTTTTAGGGATCCATCAGGGAACATTTTTGTCGACCACGATATTTTCTAAATCATAAAATTGAATAGTGCCGAAGGGAAACATTTTTTACTTTTCCAGATGTTGATGACTTATTAAGTTTTCATTGACATGGGAAATGTTTCAATTATTAGTCACAATTTTTCGGTGTCACCCCAAGGGCATTCAAAGCCCTTCCATCACAAAAAATCCCAATTCGTTGATAACAATTTTTAATTAATCAATTCTGTAATTGGCCAAGGCTGTTGGGTCTGCAATAACTAGATAAAAAATAAAAAATAAATAAACTCGGGGAATTTTCTGACATATTTGCAGTATATAACCCTGGAAGTTCAATTTTTTGTTTTTTTTTGTTCCAATTTTTGTGATATCTTCTTCAAATGAAATTGAGAAAATTCAATGAAAGTAGATTTCGATCGGGGACAGAAGAGAAAAAAGAATCTTCATATCCGATTTTCTTGGCCATTTTTCTCTGAAACCAGGGTTTCCTAGGATATTTAAATAACTGTGCAGCAAAATAGAAAAATTTCTTTGTTTTTGTTATCTTCTCTGTTATTATTATTTCTGGAAGAAAACGAGAATCTTAGACGTTTTGGTCGTCATTCTTCCAATACTTTGGAATCCTTTCTGTAGACATTTTTCAGACACTAAAAAGTGTCGGAATCGATCAGGGTGTCTTATTATCAAATACCTCCGTCTGAAAACAAGATGCATGGAATCAATGGTGATGATGCAATTTTTCGTTGAAGAAAAAACGTTTTCCCCTTCTTGTCCGACCCTTAGCGCGAGGAGTGGGCTCCAATTTCTAGAGCCACCGAAGGGGGGTGGGGGTTGTCCTGATACGTATAGGCCGAGAAATTCCAAATGAATTTCAGAAAATAAACGAGGCGAAAAAAACCTCCCGCAAGGGGCCGATTTTGCAGTAAAAGGGTTTTTTCATATGGAAAAAAAATTCTTTCCCTCAATTCACGAGGTAGGGTGGAGGTTCAGCCAATAAGCATGCGTCTGAAAATTCCAAATAAATTCCAACAAATAGAGGAGGTGAAAAAACCCTTCGATAGATGGCGATTTTGCGGTAAAACGGTTTTTTCATACGAGAAAAAAATATTTTCCCTCAAGTTACGGGGGTTTGGAGGGGGTTCAGCCAATACGCATGCGTCTAGAAATTCCAAATAGATTTAAAAAAATCGAGGAGGTGAGAAAATCTCTACGTAAGGTGCCAATTTTGCTAGAGAACTTTATATGGAAAACAAAAAATTTCTCCCAATTCACGAGACCATTGGAGAAGGGTGGGGGATTGTACACGTCATCGAGTCAGACACGTGATGTATCGGAAATTTTATGGTTTGAATGGACTCAGGCGTCTGACACAGAGAATACATCTGAAGAGTCAAATGTTTCGCATCAATTCTCACAGAGAAAAAAAGGTTCTAACCCTCAACTTGAGAAACCATGGTTTCTAACCGGTATACTCGGATGGATGCTAAAAACTATCGAATTTGGGGATTGTTTCTGAGCAACATTGGTTTCTAAAACCAATGTGGAGTTTTTTCCTTAGTTTTAGAAATTTGAGTTTGAAACCAAAAATTTTGATGACAGCATTTGAAGGGCGTAAGTGCCCCCCACATACGGAGGGAGGGGGGAAAATGTGGGAAATCTCAATCGTGAGGAGGGGGCTTCAGACGTGAGGAATTTTTTGCGGAGGAATTCATACGAGGGGTACGGGGGCGGCTCATGGATAGTGTTCCATAAATAAGGTGGTCCAATACGGAGGGGAGGGTTGTATATGTGCGGGGGGAGTCCTAGATGGTTCTATCCCTATATATCTCTATATTATATTATATCTCTCTATATTATAAAATTCCAAATCGACTTGTGTTAAGACATGAAATGGTGATAATTTTCAGAGAAGGGTCTCAGAGGGTCTCAAAGGGATTGGAACGGTCTCAAGGGTCTTAAAAGGTCACGAAGGGTCTTAAAGGGTCTGTAAGGGTCTCTATATAATAAATATAGGACTAAGGGTCATAGGAGTGCTACGGGTCATAAGGGTCATAGGGGTGCTACAGGTCATAAGGGTCATAGAGGAGCTGAGTCATGAGGGTCATAGAGGAGCTGAGTCATGAGGGTCATAAGGGTTACGAGAGTCATAGAGGGGCTAAGCGTCATAAGGATCACAAGGTTCATAGAGGTGTTAAGGGACATAATGGTCACGAGGGTCATAGAGGTGCCAAGGGTCATAGGGATATTAAGGGTCATAACGGTTATAGAGAGGCTAAGGGTCATAAGGGTCACGAGGGTCACAGAGGTACTAAGAGTCTTAAGGGTCACAAAGGTCATAGAGGTGCTAAGCATTTCATGGGTCATAGGGGCCCTAAGGGGCATAAGGGTCATAGGGGTGCAAACGGTTATAAGGGTCATAGAGGGGCTAAGAGTTATACGGGCCACGAGGGTCACAGAATTACTAAGAGTCTTAACGGTCACGAAGGTCATAAAGGTGCTCAGGGTCATAAGAGTCATAGAGGAGCGAAGAGTGATAAGGGTCACGAGGGTCATAGAGGTGCTAAGGGACATAAGGATCACGAGGGTCAGAGAAGTGCTAAGGGCCATAGGGGTGTTAAGGGTCATAAGGGTCATAGGAGGGCTAAGGGTCATAAGGGTCGAGATGGTCTCAAAGGTCACGAGGTTCATAGGGGTTCTAAATGTCATAGAGGTGCTAAGAATCACAAGTTCTTAATCACTCTCTCTCTCTCTCTCCCTCTCCCCCTCCCTCTCCCTCTCCCCCTCCCTCTCTCCCTCTCTCCTTCTCTCTCTCTCTCTCTCCCTCTCTCTCTCTCTCTCTCTCTCTCTCTCTCTCT
>NW_021680753.1:55781-76554 GCF_001412515.2 Diachasma alloeum
GCCCCCAATCTCATAGTGGAGACTCCAGCCCTCAAGGAGTTTCGCGCTTTTTGTCGTGTATATCGTCGGCAGCCCGTGAAATTCACGCGATTCACTCAGGAAGAGGTTCGATCTACTTTACGAGGTATGTAAAACCACGCCACTCCGGGTCCTGATGGCATTAACGCCTTTTGGTGGAAGAGGTTTACTTCTGTTCATGACCATCTGGCCCGGATATTCACGGCATTTGTCGATGGTAGTGAGCTTATTCCTGAGTGGTTGGTAGAGGAGAGGACTGTGTTGCTCCCCAAGAAGGAAGACTTGTCCAATCCGGCGAACTATCGGCCGATCAGGTGTTTGAATACACATTACAAGCTCTTCACCGGTATCCTGAATGAGGGTATCCTCCATGATATACAACCAGTGTGGCAGTAAATACATGAACAGCGAGGAGTGAAGTGGGGACTGTCAGGTTGCAAGGAAGGTCTGCTTGTCGATTGCTGCGTATTGCGCGATTCGAGGCAGTACCATCGCAATTTGTCAGTTGCCTGGGTCGACTATCGCAAGGCATTCGATAGCACGAGTCATGAACTCATTTTCCTACTATTGGATTGCCTTGCGGTAGAGGACCACATAGTGAGGTGTATCAAAGATCTTGCACCACTTTGAAGAACGCGCTTCACCATAACATCTGGTGAGGGTAAGCAGACTTCCAGGTTGGTGCAGTATAGGAGAGGAGTCTTTCAGAGTGATACTCTGAGTCCTTTATTGTTTTGCAACTCACTAAGGCCGCTATATGTTGCGCTGCGTCGTGTTGGCGGGTACCCATCCGGAAAACCCGGTGATAGGAGGCATCAGGTCAGTCATGTGTTTTACATGGATGACCTGAAGTTATTTGCCTCAGGAGAGCGCCTTACCTCAGCTTGATACTGTCGCAATGTATTCACGTGCGGTCGGCATGAGTTTCGGATTGGACAAGTGCGCCGTCTTCCATATGAAGAGGGGCAAGGTTGGTGGCGAGGTGGATGATCTTCAGCTTGTGGATGGAAGCGTCATACATCATCTTGACGCCGAAGAGTCGTATCGATATCTTGGCTTCAATCAGCGTTCCGTAGTGGAAACTGTGGAAGTCAAAGGGACTCTTCGCGAGGAATATCGGCGGCGGCTCAGGAAAGTTTGGAAGTCCGAACTTTCCGGCAAGAATAAAGTCGCAGCAACGACCCTGTTCGCTGTCCCGGTGCTTCTTTACTCCTTTGGTGTTCTCAAATGGAGTAGATTTGAGCTGGAGTAGCTGGACAGAGATACCCGCAAGCTGATGAACATTCATAGGAGTCTCCATCCACGTTCTTCGACTCTGCGGTTGTATTTTCCGCGAGAGTGTGGAGGACGAGGATTTCTCAGTTTGGAGGCTCTTCATGATCGTCTAGTCCTCGGTTTAGCTTGTGACGTCATGAATGGCTTGGATCCACTCTTGGAGTTCGTGCATGATCATTAGCTCCATGGGGTGCAAGCCTTTCTAAATAAGGCAGCGGATACGGCAGCGGCTTCCCTTGGTTTGGAATTTCGTCGCGGCCGGGATGGCCAGTTAGCTAGTGATTCATTAGCCATCATGGCCAAACCTCGGCGTAGAGCGACCATCAAGGCGGCGGAGCAGTCCACCTTGCTCCGCTAGCACGTTGATAGGCCCGTGTATGGTATATTCTTCCGCCATGTTGAAGAGCAGGGTCTTTCCGTCCAGCTGACATTCGCCTTCTTGAAGTCACCTGGCTTGATGTCCGAAACGGAGGGTTTCATCTGCGCATGTCAGGATGGCGTGACAAATACTCTTGTCTATCAAAGTCGTGTTATGGGGGTGCACGTTCCGGATACTCGATGTCGGATTTGCAACCAATCCCCGGAAACTCTGATGCATCTTTTGTCGGCTTGTCCGAATTATGCAATCACGAGTTATATCCACCGTCATAATGCGGCTTTGAGAGTGCTGTATTATCATTTGCGGCACTCTTATGGGATAGACAGAACGCCGGTGCTGCCTTACGCTCCAGGAGATATTGAGTCCGTTTTCGTGAACGAGAGGTGTAAGATTTACTGGAACTTCTCGTTCACGACTGTCAGGCCCATCGTTACGATGAAACCTGACATCGTCCTCTTCGATTTTGATGCCAAAATCATCTATGTCATTGAGTTCTCAGCTCCGGCTGAGAGCAACATCACAGTGAAAGAAGAGGAGAAACGGCTCAAATACCAGCCATTCCTATTTGAGCTACGTCAAATAAATCGGGGATTTAAAATAAAGTTGGTTGTCCTGGTAATTGGCTCTCTTGGGGGAATGAAAGAGTCATTCCTTTCTGCGCCGAACACCACCCCTGCATGTAGGCGTCAAGCCTTCATTTTGGCTGGCCAAATGCAGAAGGCGGTCATTCTTGGATCCCTCCGTCTACGTAGACAGCACGATTCTGGACTGCAGTAGAACTCACCCTCTGGTTGGAGGGAGCACTACTGTAGAGCGATTAGGAACAGTTTGTATCGCTCAGCTTGCTGGGCGGTCTTCGAGGTGAAGTCGGAACCCTCGAGGATCGTTCAGCGATCTCATTTACGAGTGTAAAAAAAAAAAAAAATTAATAATTATTATTAATAATAATAATTAATAATTAATAATTAAAATTATTAATTATTATTATTTTTATTATTATTATTACTATTATTATATTTTATTTTTCTCAAAATTGTGGCGTTCTCCCATGTACTGTCACCATGTTCACTAGAGTGCATTAAATAAATAAATAAATAAATAAAAATAATAAATACCAGCCAGTAGTACCATAAGAGTTACAATCGTATCTCATTTCAGTTTTTTATTTCAATTTTTTAAGCGTTATCGTGTGTACACCAATTTCATGACAAAAATGGAAAATGCCGATTACTACCCGGTTTTTCCTGGTTATATAGAAATATTATGATTTTATTTGATAGATATTATCATAAGGAATATTTTGACTCCAAAAAAATTCAATTCCGGCGCGTACTTTTTGAGATATTGAACAAAAAATATTTCCGAGGAACTGCTGCATCTCAATAACTACTCGACCAATTGACCTGAAATTTCTTCCAGACGTGCTCCCAAATAATGCTAATTAATTCACAAAATTGCAGATTTTTAGCATCGAATTTACTCCTTTTTGCTTTCGAATGGAAGCATTGTATTTGTTCGATTTCGACATTTTCTAATTTTTGCCTGGAAAGTATGTAATATAGTGTGAAACGTGAGCACATGATGTTTTTAGAAAATTTCTATATGTACGTGTCTGATAGTTTGATTTTTGGATCACAACTTTTCAGAAAATGGACAATTGATACGGTGAAATTTATTGATAAACCTATGAAATTTTGAGCAATAATAGGTACTATTGAGCACAAGTTCGGTGCACAGTTTCAGCCCGATCGGTCCACTAGTTCCTGAGATATTCCACCTTTTATATAAACTTATTTTGGTCAATATCTCCAACACGACTGCACGAATTTCAATATTTTTTTTTAAATACTCATCTCAGCATCTTCTATCTAGATCAATCGGAATATGTATAGTCGTCCACACGAAGTTTTCTAGATATTGACCATTTTCGATTTTTTCGTTAAATTTCTTATTCGCAGGATAACTTGAGATTTGAAAAAATTTTACATTTGGTGGGGATGTACCTCGTATGATTCCATAGGTCGGTATTTTGGCTGGGCGATATCGGTTCAGTAGTTTTTGAGATATTCCACTTCTTGTTTGCTTCCGGATGGAAGCTTTAAAAATGCAATTGTTTTCGATTCTCTAATTGTGCTTGAGCATGATGCAGGGTGTCCTGATACGTCAAGATATGATGTTTTCCAGACGATGTCTGTATGTGTGTGCGTATGTATGCGTGGTTATCCACAAATGTATTAATAAATCTAGAAAAGTAGTTACAAAAAAGCTGAAATTTGGGCTCGTAGTTGGAACAAATGAAGCACAAATCTGTACTAAATTTCAGCCCCACCGGTTGAGTAGTTCCTGAAATATAGCGATTACAACCCGGCGGTGTGGCGCACTTGGTAGCAGCATGAGATTCACAACCTCAAGCTCCCAGGTTCGAGCCCCGGCCGGGCCAAAATTCGACACCAATTTTTCATCACAATTTTCCACATAATATTCAACTGAAAATTCAACACAATTTTCAAACCGAATATTCCACGGAATTTCCAACTGAAAAATCCACTCCACATTCAACATTCCCTGGCTGAAGGCCCTCGGGCGATGGCCGCGTTGGCAAGTTGACCCTTGCAACGAAAAACCGGTGAAATTTGAAAATTTTTATAGCGACTACTCAAAAATCGTTTTTCGCAAATATCTCCGGAAAGGCTGGACCAGTTTCTTTTTTTTTTTTCATATTCGTCACCATGATACCTATCTCAAAGCATGGAAATTTAATCACCCCGCTATGGAAAATTGAGTTTGATTTTCATTCATTCGACTAAATTTTTTGTTACCACGACAACTTGAAAAATAATTGAGATGAAAATTTCAAACTTCGTACAATTTTATGTTTTATGACAGCAATATTTGGTATTGTGAATGGGCGAAATCGGAGCAGTAGTTCTGGAGATATCCAATTTTGTATGTGAAATTCTTTCCTTCAATATTTCAAAAACTAGTCAGCCGAATTCAATTTTCTTTCAAAATATTCGCTATAACGGTGGCTATCTAACCAAATCAAAATATAAGTAGCGTTCCATTGAAAGTTTCTGAGATATTGCCATTTTTCTGTTTTTATGTACTCAGTTTACTCATATGTGCTATAACGTGTTCGAAACTTTATTTGACAATCTAAAATTTTGGGTAATGATAAATAATATTTAGCAACATAACTATACAGAAATTTAAGCTTAATTGATTTAGTAGTTCTTGAGATGGAACATTTTATGAAAAATCGTGTATTACGGTAATTACCGTGTTTTCCTTTAATCATCGCATTTTTTATCATAATTACTTGGAATGTCATGTTACATAAAGATCTTATGTATTTTGAAATTGATAACTCCATGTGTAGATGTATTTGTTCACTTCAACTTTATATAGGTCTCCATATGTTCATAATTGTTTGTTTTCTAATAGAATTGGTATAGATACATTCGGAAGCTTACTATCAATGGATTTGGTAAAAATGAAAAAATGAAAAAGAGTTATAATACACAAAGAAATGGTTAGATGGCTTCTACCAAAGAGGCTCGAACCCCTGCTTGTGTCGTGAAGATATATTTAAAAAATCCAAAATATCCACGCACCCACCCTGACCTACACACACATTTTCCAAAAAACATATCTTGACATTTCATGACATCGAGATACGCGGTAGCGTATCGAGCCAAGTCGCACCTCATAACCTCACAACAACAAACCCACGAGAGCTACCAAGTATCCATACACGACACAACTTCCCCTTCCACTACCTTCAACTGATTTTTCATCAATTAATGAAAAATGCGCCCACTTAGACGGAAAGTGTCCTTAGTTACACTATATAAATCAGTAATCCGCTTTCCACTGATGCAATTATTAATTTAATCCGTTCAATATTCACGAAGATATGCAGATAGCAACGAAGTGGCATACACATTTTTCGCATTTCCATTATCTTCTAAACAAAAACGGTCACACTTAAGCCATTGAGTTGGCAGCGCACCTAGAATTCTCACTTTCGCATGCAGGAATTGCCAACAGTGTTCAATGTTGTATAGTGTTGTGTAGAAAGCTAATGACGATCAGGGCTCTCAGACACTCCACTATGTTCCCCATATTTGAGCGGGAATTTTAAATGCAAACCAAATAATTATAATATTGTATTGAGATTTTGGGGATTGAATTATTGTAGAAAAGGCGGTAGGTTTAAAGTGTTCATGAGGTTTTTCAATGGAAAATATTCCGCGTTGTAGTTTTCGCCAACTAAACTAATAGTTTTCCCCAAGTAAATTGCTGTTTCACCGTTATGTTCAAGTGTCATAACTTGTTCGTATTTTTAGAATATTTATTATACACATTTCTAGAGATTTATTGCGGTTCGGGTCATTTTCCCGACCTTTCTCGTCCAGTTTTCCATTTCGCGCTCGACCGTCCTTTATTTAATCCTTCGTTACACTCTCGATGCATGTTTTGGAGAGTTTTCACTTTTTTTTTTGTTTTCAAATTAATCCGTTCTGTTCCCGAGGGTTGCAGTGAGGCGTGATGCCTCTTTACCTGGACTTGGAATTTCCCCTAAGATGAATGCGCGACATCCTTCTCTCTTGGTACCCTCAGTGACCTCCGCCCTTAGGATGTATTTTCGGGTTTCTTGCAAAATGATTCGTTGAACGCCCTCTATCCCTAAAATTGGTGACACCTCATGAATGCTTGGACGAGTAGAGAGTCAGAAGCGAAACCGAAATTGTAATCACTCCTATCCCAAGTTTCAACAAGTACAGATTTAATTGTGAATTTGAAAGTTGTGAAGAGACGAAATTGTAAAGACTGTTTGAAGAATAATTTATTTGTGAAATTAATGTGAACTCGAGTTGCGGACAATTGACAAGTTAATTAAATACAAGGAACTATTTGTGTGACATAAATCTGTGTTCGTGTTAAACAATTATTTGAAATATCCCGCACTTACAGAGCAGAGTGGTCCAGCCCTCCACGGGCAACTTACCCGCCCCCTTTAAATAAAAAATACCTAGAAAGAAAAGTACCACACAACATTGGTGGCAGCGGTGGGATTTAAACAAAAACATTAAAATGAGTGATAAGTGCGAAGGCTTTCGAAACTAAGTGAACACTGAAATAATTTCGCACTGGCGAATACATAATTAAAATTGGGAAAAAAAACATAAGCATCGGAGTCATCGTTGTATCTCACTTCTGAAGATAATTGTTGGAAAATTTGGTGAAAATGGAGTCAATCCGCGTGCACTTTCTTCTCCTCGGTTTTTGAGCACGGTTTTCCCGTTTGGAGCATAGGGTGAATACCAGGGAAAGGTGTTTTTAGTGACCTTGCAATGGAATTGCCGCTAAAACACTTGCATAAGAGGCTACAGTCAATGAGATTATTCCTGACATGCAGAAGAAATGACCAGCCAAGCCACGAAACGAGGCAATGACAGGATGAGAACGCGATGACGAGGAGAAGAATCGGCCAAGGATGAAGGGAGAACTCTACTGAGGACTAGACCGGAAGGATGATGAGATGAACAACGACTAATTGAGACAGCTAAAAGTTTCGTACAAAACAAATTTTTTTGGAAAAATGCTGCGTATATTTAGGAATTCTCAAATTAATTGTTGTATTTCTTGAAGTCAGAGACTATAGAATTAATTCAGAGTGAAAAACAAAAAAGCGTGAGTGGTAGTAGTTATTTTTGACAGAGTAGGAAATTATAGCAGAATAAGCGTGCGATTTGAATTCGACGTTAATTGGGGTGTTTTCGTGTTTATGATAGAATCGAAAATTCGATTTCTCCTTGAAAATTTGAACTAATAATTTCAAATTTTGCAAAATTTGCGCGCGTTACCTTCGGTTGAACTAGCGGGATTCAAATGAATTAACTATTAAAGAAAATGAACCGGACATTTCGAGAGAAAAACGGCTGTAGGGAGGACGATTAGACGAATAGAACTGGAACAGAGATGAATTTTCAGATGTCGTACTAAAGGTTCAGGAAATAAATGGCACATATTTGAAGAATGATTTTCGAGGAATTCACAAAAATTATAGAATGAATTTATGAAAACATGAGTCATAGGTTATATTTTAGAAGGTGGAAATTTTTCATTTTGATTTGCGAATCGTATTCTATTTTAATTGAAATATTTTATATAATTTTTGCTATCTGCTGAGCATCCCAAGTTTCTAGCCATTGAATCACGTCATTATAAAAATTTCAAAATTTGCTTCGAACCTGGGAAAATTAGATTTTCCAGTAATGTCGCTCACTCGGGAAGTGTCTTTGATTATAAATCAATTAATACGTAGAACATATTACCTCTCATTTGATTGATATCGCGAATTAAAATTGGAATTTCAACAAGAGTCACGGGAATATCAGCGTAGAAAATAAACTCCTAAGGACACATTGTGATAATTCTCGATAATTTTCATCATTTTTAAGCTCATATTATTATTCGAAATTGATGAAGGAGACGAAGAGAAAATTGTAGCGTAAATTTCGAATTTAGATAAGATAGTTTGATCATCATTTCTCCTGTGTCTAATTCAACTAGGGTGGAATATAAATAATTATAGCGATGGGCGTAAATGAAAGCAGATAACAGGAGAAAATATTTTTGTTCCGGTTTGAAACTTGTGACGAGGTGAATTGAGCCCCCACACGATATTTCCCCCTAAATATTTCCCGCCACCGTTGGTCACCCGAAAGTCCCTCGAAATTCCCTCCCTTCGCCCTCAACCCGAAGCAGACCCGGTGAGCAGCACAACCTGCAGACGAATCACCCCGAGGAAGAGCCCGAACATCCCCGAATACCCCATGACAAGTGTCTAGACCGATTTCATGACAAAAACAAAAAAAAAACGATTACTACCAAGTCATGCCTGCTTACGTATAAATATTTTGACTTGATTTCATAGATATTATCGTAAAAAATATTTTGACGTAGAAAAAAATTAATTCAGTTGCGTACTTTTTGAAATATTGAGCAAAAAAGATTTTCAAGAAATTGCGTTATCTCAAAAACTACTTGACCGATTGAGATAAAATTTGTCACGAAATTCTAAGCGAATTCGTTACCTGCTGAACTCCAGGGTATTTATGTTGTAACATGATAAAAATCATGTACTGTTCCTCGCCGGAACTAACCGCGGATCATGGGGGGAAAATTAGTATCTTACCCCAGCGAGGAGTCGGATCAACCAGGGCCACAATTGTCATTTTATTTTATTTTATTCATTTTATTTACCTTCTTTCCGTCATTCTCTCAAACTGTGTCGATCGCGCTCACCGTGGGTTACGTGAGCTTCGTGGCGAGGGGACTGGAGCGAATCATCGGGAAGGGCTACAAGACGGCGCTATAGCTGAGGAGCAGCACACCGACGAGCACGCACACACCGAGTCTAGGAGACTCACACCATGTAGGACGCGAAAGGCGATCGTCGCACGCCAGCAGGCATCTCAGGCCTCTATGTGCGAACCCCCACCACTTCACCGATGGATCGGCGGCACAAGGCCGTCCAGTAAAAAACCGATGCTACAACATTGAGGGAGCATCGGATTATGTTGGCTTCTGCGCCGCTCAACGCGGATCACATCCACCGACCGCGAGGCGCAAGTCTCAGTTTCTGGGACTAAGGAATTGGGAATTGGAACCATTTTAAAAATGGGAAAGTCAAAATTGTCGAATCACCTGGATTCTTCGCACTTCATCACGTGATCGGGTGGAGGTAGGAGAAATTGAGGGGTTCGTCGGGGAGATGTATGGCCCCGACGAACACTCTTCGCTGGGATTCGTTCAACTAAAGTCGCTCTGCGCAATTTAAGTTTCTTTCGCTCTCCGAGCTTATTTGACCGAACAAAAAAGTAAAGTACTTTGTGGTGTTGTGCCCGATTGTTCTGGTTTTCTTTTCCGATGTCGCCGTGCTGAGGGTCCAGACGAGTCTGCCTGGTATTCTCGCGAAACCACGGTGAGCGGNAGTTTCTTTCGCTCTCCGAGCTTATTTGACCGAACAAAAAAGTAAAGTACTTTGTGGTGTTGTGCCCGATTGTTCTGGTTTTCTTTTCCGATGTCGCCGTGCTGAGGGTCCAGACGAGTCTGCCTGGTATTCTCGCGAAATCACGGTGAGCGGCTAATTTCGTTGTGAGTGCACGCGTACTTCCAGTAGTGAATCCACTCCGGCGCCCATTTTGGGGCTGTTTGAGAATGTACTAGTCTGCTTGTGACGCGGCACTCTGCAGCCTTCAGCTACCTCATGAGTTGATTTTACTATGAATATTTCTACTTGATCATTATTACTATTCTTTTATGTGGGGAAAAACTAGTCCTAACTCATTTGTTATGTCGATCTTCCCCAATAACTTTTCGTGTCGTGGCTCTCGCGTCGTCGTCGCTTACGGGGGATCCTCGCGTCTTAGCGTCTCCCACGCATCTCAAAAATTATTATTATTTCTTTTAGTTAGTTAGTATCACTAAGTTAATTACATTTTTTTTCGGTTTGTATAGCGTCTTTGCTCGCGGGAGTCCTCTCTCGCACGTGTAAAAGATCAGACTTAACTCATGGATTAAAAATATATATTTTTTTGTTTTGTAAAAGTTTGCATATTGTTGAGTTACGCTCATTGTAGCCTGTTCCCACACGCCTCCGCGGTTATCTGAGTTAGTCGTGGAACGCGGCTCAACAGTGTGACCTTGTCCTTTGGTGGTTAAAAGGACTGGCGCCCTTTTTGCCATTTTGTCTCCTCTCGTTATTCCCGTCATTCTAATTCTGGGCTGAGAGAGTCCAAAGGGGTCGCTGGAAGTTCGCGAAAAACCACCCGTCTGAATCCCACAGACGCGCTTGGAAAAATACCTCACAATATAGAACATGAGAAAGAGAGTAAAAATTCATAAATCGTTATCTTTTCGCCGCGATTAATTTTTATACGGAAAAGTAGAGCTACCTGCTGCCTTAACTCTACGTCGGAACTACCTCAAGTTTGGAAAATTACTCAAATTGGTTACCTATCGCGTGAATTGACTCCCCAAAGTTTTAGAATGATATGCACCAATTAAATCCATAAAGTAAACCAGCTATTTTGGATATTTCGGTCGAGTTCAGATTTTGTTTGAGTTAATCTTTAGTATTTTGAGACCTTTCTACGAAATATCAGGATATCACCGTGGAATATTTGGCCAAGATAATGTGCTACCCAGTGCTCCCTGTAGCCCTTTTTGGTTTGTCGATAGAGTGAGTACATAGGTCGAGTTGAAATGCTCTCGCTCCCTTGCGCAAGTGCGCAAAATCCCTTGCTTTCAGTTGGAAGGCCGTGGAGACAATCACCCAGTTGTCAAGATGGATCGCCATTGGGTTTTAGGTTTAATTGGCGTTTTCGTTGGTAAAGTCCTAATTCGTTTCCGGAGAGTGCCTCCTGTAGATAAGTTACCTTATTCCGGTCATAGTCGGAGCGAAGACCCGCTCAGCCATCCTCGTTTAGTTTCGAGTTCGAGTAATTACGGTTTAGTTCCGTTAAAATAATTTAAATCAATATTACGTTAAAATTCCAATTCAAATATTTTAATATTTCGCGCACATGTAATCGGGGAATCGATAATTCACATTTCCGGCATTCGAGTCAGCACCGTACGGGGCTAGTCTCCACCAGACTCCTCACCACTACACAACAAGCCTGAGCGGAAGCACGCGGTAGTCGCCATTACAGTATTTACTCGGACTACCACGTGTGAGTTAGCTCTCAACGTAGCTCCCTTAAAAAGTTCATTTCTGAAGTAATTAGTATGGTGAGTACCAGTGTACTCATTTCGAAATGATTTCAAGTGATTATCGTGCGATGTTTCGGGAAATAAAGTGAGCCACGTGGGATGGCGTCGCTACCTTGCTGCATGACGCCAACATCAAAGTTCATGGTTTGAAGGGCACGAAACCCTCCAGACGAATCCAATGCTACCTTATTCGGGTTTCAAAACCACGTATATTCGACGAATGTAGATAACTGGGGTGCAGTGTCAGCATTTTGCGCCCCGACGACTGGCCTTCGCACACGCCGGGAGACGTCACCCGATGTTTCGCAGGGGTGCGACGAAGACAATGACCTGATGCAATCGAATACACGATGGAATATGAAAACTCGTGAACTCGTTGCCTCTTGGCCAGTAATCCGACGACACTTTAATTATCTACTTTTACTTTCTACTCGCCCGATACCTTCAGTATCAGATCGAGTTCTTATTTATTTAATAAATGGTAAATTAATCGTTGAAAATCAATAGTCAATAAAGATAATTATTTCCATTGCTTGTCCGCATGTGATAAATCCCTTTCATTGAACCCAATCGCTCGTATCTATTACATTTTTGGTGGCAGCGTATCTTTTGGTTAGACGGAGGCCTCTCTGATCACACGGCGATAAAGAACAAGATAATATCTGGAGAACTGAATTACATGAATGTAGACTGACCAGCACCTGTAGCAACCCTTTCATCAAGGGAGCGAGAAGATTACTTTTAAGGTAAACCAGCCGAAGATTTTTCGTGGACCTTTCATCGAGGGAGGAAGAAGATTACCATTGTGGTAAACCAGCGGAAACCTACCCTAGTACTTGAGCGTATCAAAAGGGCTAGTACAGCATTAAACTACCCTGACAGGAAGGGCTAGTATTGAAATAGGTAGCTGCTCAAGTAAGATTATTTTATTTTTGAGCAAGAGTTAAATAATCAACGATGTCAACTACTGGAGCAAATGGTAGTCGACAAGAGGAATCTGATTTCGAGTCTTACTCCATTTCGGCACCGGGGGTAAGAAGAAACTCATTCAATTCTGATGGGAATATCAACAGGAATGTTAACGTGCAACGGAGATATACCCAATCACTGCATCAAAGTATGTTAGCCGGTGTTAATCAGTAACAGGTACGGGTTGACGTTCATCAAACGGATGAAGACCACTTACCGGACGAGTTACCTGGGGCTGGGCTTACAAATGGCACGCATAGAAGGGGGGGGGGGAATATTAAACTCACTTTCGAATAATTTGCGTAAAAGCCAGCCTTCTTGCCCTGTGAATCCTGTACAAAATGTATCTGGAAATCCCTTCAATGACATCGAATTGATTCAAGAAGGGGGTGAGGAAACGGGGGAGAATGATGGTACACCTAAATAGCAATTTCTTACGCCAAAGAAAGTCTTCTTTCGTATGGGAGCACTCGGAGTAGGGGGTTTTATTCCTAATCAAACTCCTGGGGGCGATCGTCACGCGACAGTGCACCCCGAAGTGCAACAATCGGCGGGGGAATGACCACCTCAACGTCTCGATCGTCTCAGAGATAAAATTGTTAGTTTGCATGAACAAGTTTCAAATCTCGAGATGAGAAACAAGATTAGAGAGGAGGAATTGAAACGACTTCTTGAATCTGAGCGGCTTCGTCGAGAGGAGGCCGAAGAAGAAAGAAATTACGTCAGAGACCTTTTGGCGGAGGCTTGGGTAGAACAAAATATACTGAATAACCGACAAACCGTGAGGGCACATCTTCATTTGAAGGGTGTACTTCAGATGGTGCGTAATTTCGCTGGGGAAAATTCAGATAAATTGGATTCTTTTTTCAAATCAGTGGAGACCGCTAAGAAATTAATATATCCAAAACTTCAAGATCTTCTGCTAGAGAAAATTCTAGGGAGTAAACTCGAAGATGCCGCCATGACGCAACTGAAGTATAGAACAGTTACGTCATTTGAACAACTGAAGACTGAATTGGAATCACTGTTCGGGAAAACGAAAAGTCTCGTAGGACTCCAAGCCGAATTCAGTAAGTTGCAATAAAAAGGAAAGGAAAATATCACTAAATATGTAGCTCGCATGGAGGAAGTCACTCTAGATGTTTTTGAATGGCTCGCTCAGTCTGCACAGTGAATTCACTGAGGGGGAAAAATTAGCCTCTAGAACCCTCCTGATGACCCTGGCTAAACTTATGTTCCAGCCAGGATTACATGGGCAGTTGCAGATTTTGGTACGAGCACATAATTTTAAAACTCTCCATGACGCTTGTGCGGGACCCATAGCACTAGAAAAAACTATCTGTGGCATTCACAAAGGGAAAGACGGAAGTAATACAATGACACACCGAAACTCCACTGGGGGGGAATAGAACTTCTCTGTGTAAACCATCTACTGGGAACTGTTTTACCTGCGAGCAAGCGGGCCATCATTCGAAGGAGTGTCGCAACGGAGGGCAGCGTAAGTCAACATTGCTGGTTGCGTCAGAAAGACGCAGCGTCAACGCTTTTGGGGACCGTTTGTAAATACGGCAGGTATGCCGGTTATGAGGCTACGGACTGCCGTAAATTGAAGAAAAGATTGGAGATACCGACTTCGCAAAAAGTTCCAGTGGAATTGACTGATTGCAAGAGTGGTACCTAAAATTTCAAACAAAATAATTCAACTGTCAGCAACAAGAATAACAATTCAAAGAAGAAAGGTGACATAGCAGAGGCGGATAAAGCACTGCTAGTGGGAACCTATCAAGTGATGATGATGAAACCTGCAGAGGGGGGTGGGGGGAAATTCTTCCAATAAAATCAAGGGGTAATGATCAAACCAGGAAAAAGTGCAGAGATAAAAATGCAGATTCTACTCACTGCAGGAGAATTGAAGGAGCCTACAATATTCCTGGCTGGTTCTGGAGCAAAGGCGTCTCTTGTGAGCAAAGATAATCTGGCTCAGGGAGTTAAAATCGTACCGGGGAATCAAGTACTGAGAGGAGGTTCCAATCAGGATATCGTAACCCTGGGAGAAGCTGTTCTATATTTGAAGATTTGGAAACGTTACTTGGGACATGTGTTTCAGGAGGTTCCTAAAACTTTCCCTTCCATCGGGGGAATTCTAGGCGAAGATTTTTTGTCTGAATGCGTAAACAATCTATGAAAAGGCGTTGGTGATTAACGGGTATCCTTTCGACCTATTCCAGGATAGAGAACCCGCAAAAATTAACGCCAGAAATGAGGTATTAATGCAGGAACCCACACGTAGCGTAAAAACTGGAATCGTCCGGAAGAAACAGCTGACAGAGGGCATTTTCATGGGGGAATATCTGACAAAAGCGATGGACAGTCGAGCGCTCGTTTGAGTAATAAATACAAATGAAAATGACGTTTTCATTGATTTGCCGACGGTAGAATAAGAGCAATTACCATCGGAGGAAATAATCATGATGCTGAAGAATATAGAGAAACACAAGGGGAAAAATCACATTAAATTATTGCACGCAAATCTGATAATTGATCATCTGAATGAGGAGGAGAGATACTTTCTTCCGGAGATTTTGGTAGAATTCAACTCAATCGTGCAGCTACCAGGAGATCCTCCGGGAGTTACTGATCACCTGGAGCATGAGATTCCACTGAAATCAGGTACAGCGCCATGCAACATTGGGGCTCATCGTTTACCAAAGTCACAGATGGGGGAAGTTGACCGTCAGGTCAAAGAGATGCTGCACAATGGAGTCGTGCGACTAAGCAAAAGTCAGCAGAATGCACCTTTGCTCGTTGTTCCCAAAAAGACGGACACATCGGGAAAGGTGAAATTTCGCGTGCTGGTAGATTTTTGACGCTTGAACGAGGTCACGATTTATAATTCATTTCCATTACCCAACATTTCTGATATATTGGATCATTTAGGTAATGCCAAATATTTCTCAACTCTGGATTTGGCCTCAGGTTTTCATCAAATTCCTGTGAAAGAAGAAGATAAGTGCAAAACTGCCTTTTCTACACCTTACGGGTACTATGAATTCAATAGATTGCCTTTTGGAGTCAAGGGCGGGCCTGCAACGTTCCAGAGGCTAATGAATTCCGTCTTGGCTGGAGTTCAGGGAATTCGGTGTTTCGTCTATCTCGATGACTGACGTGATTTTTGGACCAGACTTGCGGAAACATAACAAGAGGCTGAGGGAAGTTCTGCAGCGCCTAAAGAATGCGAACATGAGACTTCAACCTGATAAGTGCAATTTCTTTAGAAAAGAAATTGTGTATTTGAGACACATAATCACCAAGGATGGAATCAAGGCAGATCCGGGTAAAATAGAGGCAGTATCAAATTTTCCAGTACTCCAAGATCAGAAGGAAATAATGTCCTTCTTGAGTCTAACGGGAGTACTATGGGAACTACTATGGCGCCCCCCACCCACAGTCACTCCGACCCCACCACTGCACCGGTCAGAGTAGTACGACTCCGACGCGGACGAGTGGTGGGGTGGGAGTGACTGTGAATGCTGTGGGTGCGTCATAGCAGCTANTTACATGTATATTTTCCCAAAAATAATGTCCCCATGAATTACATATTTTTCTTATAAATTACTTACATTTTTGATTCCACGACATACAATTATAGCCATGGCCACTAAATAACTTCCCCTCGGGGACACTATTACGTTTTTTCTTCATAAATGCATCATGATATTCACGCACTAGACGATCATTAGATCTGAATCGATCGGTGAATAACGAATAGAACTTCTCAGGAATAGCAAACATAGCCATACAATGCAGAAAAAGTACATAGTATTGTCCACATACACTCGAGTCATAATGCTAGAGCCGCCGGATGCTGCACCTGAAGAGTTTACAGTTCTTTCAGAGCCTTGCAGCGTGCTGGGGCACGATGGGAGGTAGTCCGAAGCTGTCGAAGTACCATCCTCTACCATCTCGATCAACGTACATGGTGATCCAATGTTCCCCTGGTTGGGTGTGGTCATGTGTGTTCGCTACTATTGCAGTCGGTTTCATCCACGCCGATGGGATCTTGTCCGGTGGATATACACCGACTGTATGATTCGGTATATACTGTAGGGCTTCTAGAATCTGTACTGTGTTCATCAGCAGGAAATTTCTCTTTGAATAAACTTTTTAATCCTTCCTCGTTCGAAGTCAACCACGCTTTGATTTGAAGGACTCGGCGCATAGCACATATAAAGGTTCTGTGATTCAATGTACTATGTATGAGGCATGAAGGAACAGCTACTGGTGTACAAGCGAATAGTGGCGATCTGATATGGCCCTTCAAATTGATAACATCTCGGGTAAGAAGGGCAGCAGTGAATTTCGTTTGCTCACAACCATAGGTATACACGTATTTTATTCCTTTGGTAACGGCTCGTAATACTGCATAGACATATTTAGAAGATGCTTCTCCTTTATACCAATCTATACCGTGTGATCGTAAGTTGATTGTTCATCTCTGAATATTAGGTGGAATCGCAGAATACTGGTATTCAGGACAAATTACCCAATGTCCTATCATGTCGAAGGATGTGGAGGTCACCGCCACTTCTTTTGGAACGAATGTACCGTGGATTCCGATGAAACCCTCGTAATGAATAATTGCTGCCGAATCTGAATTACTGCAGGCCATTGCTATGCTCTCCTTTCAACCTTCTACGTTGAATATTCATACACAACTGTACAGTTGAACAGCGATTCAAATCCGTTGTTTCAGAAATCTGCTGATACTGCAAAAATAGCTGCGTATGCGCTGAGCATGATACCGAATATTTTGATGATTATGCATAGTCCAGGGTCACTTGTCTCGCTGAGTCAATTTCTATGACACTTTCAAACTCAGCATAAATTACAGCGTTGATCGTTGAAACTAAGCTTTCATCAAATCGTACCTCGATGCGCATGTTACCGCTTCGTATCAAATTCCAGTGTGAGTTATCATTAGCTGACAAATCTGGTGTTAAATCGAATGCGAAGAGACAATACCCATGAGGGTAATCTCCACGGTGAACACCATTACCATCGTTCAGAAAATGTATACCAGTGCCTGAGAAGATGGAATGGTACGACTCCACATATAAATTATTCACAGTAAACTCTGGCTGTAGAGGTTTCGATGGTATCTGACGCCCGTCCACATATAAGGATATATGATTCAGAGTAAAATGTTGAAAGTTAAAGGGGTTCAATTTTTTATCACCCACGAATGCACGATTCTTGACAAATCCAAAAATGATGCGTTTTGGCAGCTGTCCTGTTATAAAGTTATCTATGGAATGACCACGAACACCAGATGGTATTGAGACACTTTTGACTTCAACTCTTCTAACAGTGTATTTGGTTGTTGTTTTCGATATGGCCCTTTGGTGGGATAATAATAATTCAGGACTCATCTTCATTCTTCGGATGATCAACGAAGCTTCTGTTATTTTAATGGTGAATGGGCTATTTGTGCTATCCATTAAACAAAAATTGTCTCTTGAACGAACCAATCGGATATGAATATTTACACCATTTAACAATGCTCGATCCTGATTGAACACATCACAATGTAAATGGCCCGTGAGATCGATTGTTTTCCCATCGCTTAAATAAGCCCTACGTACCCTTAAACCCTCGTTACCTTCTCCGACGTCATCCATCTTACCAGCTGTATCATCTGCCACAACAGACTACTCAGGTGCGAGTTCTTCGCATCGGCGCCATAATTTAGGAGAGTTTCTATATAAGCGCGGTAAGCATATGCATTATTAGCAGGCGTCACGGCTTTCTGATTGAAGGAAATATCCACTTGATCGAATAACGAGTGTAATAAGTTGTTGATGGGGCCGATAGTAGCCGAAGGTATTGGGTTCTTCTCTGTCACTAATGTTGGTATCATAACACGTAAAAATAACCGTGTATGAGCTAAGTTAATGTACTCATCACCTTGTCTTGGTATATCGAATNTCTCTGTCACTAATGTTGGTATCGTAACACGTAAAAATAACCGTGTATGAGCTAAGTCAATGTACTCATCACCTTGTCCTGGTATATCGAACTCGATGGGTGAGTTATCCACAAGTGATGCTATTGGCTTGTAGTGTACATCGTATGAGGACTCGATGGCTGTCTGCGTTGGAGGTAAAGAAAATAAGTCCAGTTCACTTTTCACACCCTCACATGAATGAGTATGCAAGAACGCCATGTTTTAAGCGAAAATATCTGCCACTGTTCGTAATTTGGGTGATTTCTTCTTGTTTCGACCTCTAATTTTTATAGGCTTCTTCGTATTTTTCCTCTTGCGTTTTTTCGACACTCGCGGTTTCTTCTTCTTCTTGGCTCCTCCAGATGTTAACTTGCGGCGTTTAGACTGTCGCGGAGTACGGTTGACCGTAGAATGAGGATATGATAAAATACTCTCGCCGTCATATCCAGAATCAGTCATCAAAGTATCAAGTTTCTCCTCTGCCCGCCTCTTCAAATTGACGCCTGATTCCCGTGCACGACTTCGTAGAGAGTCTTTCAGAGGTATATCACGTTCGAGAACATCGCTTATGACATTCACACCTGAACGCAGAGCCTCTCTTCCGACAGCGGATGCTCCTTGCTTGAGTAGTGCTAGTATTCTTCTGAACAAACCACCTAGGAAACTACCAATGCCATGTCCTTTTTGATTAGCACTACCTATGTACACACGACTTATACCCCCATGGTCACTTGTACTGTATCCTCCCCCTGATTGTAGAATCTCGTCGAAAATGTAGGTGTTCATAATCCGTGATTATTCAGTGCGTTTGAAATTAAGTGTCACAGTCAACGTAACGTGGTCGAATGGTATCGGTGCTCCATACTCATCTCTTATATCTATCTCGATCGTTTGAAATTTCGTGNTAGTATTCTTCTGAACAAACCACCTAGGAAACTACCAATGCCATGTCCTTTTTGATTAGCACTACCTATGTACACACGACTTATACCCCCATGGTCACTTGTACTGTATCCTCCCCCTGATTGTAGAATCTCGTCGAAAATGTAGGTGTTCATAATCCGTGATTATTCAGTGCGTTTGAAATTAAGTGTCACAGTCAACGTTCCGTGTTCGAATGGTATCGGTGCTCCATACTCATCTCTTATATCTATCTCGATCGTTTAAAATTTCGTGCGTAGTAATGGTATATAAAGTGGTGGTGGAAATACCTTGATTTTCATTCCCCCATATTTATAATTATCAATATCTAATGGTACCATACGCATTAGCGGGGTATCTACATTACCGATTATATAGGTTTCGCATATATCCGAGTATATGTACATACTTTGAGGGAGGCCTCGTGATAATGAAGCGGGTGTCTGTCCCTCGTACGTATGTGTTTGGGCGCATAATATTACGCATTTATCTTCATCTGCAAATCGGACAAGTTTCTTCAGTAAAGGTGCTAAATGCAGAATATGGAACATATCTCCACACGAAGCATCACAGATCCGCTCTACAGAGACGTAGCCACCACCATTCATAATGAATTTTACATGATCTCTCATAAATGACATTCCGTTCATACTATCCAACAAATCTGTAATACTATTATAAACACCGTGTTGAAGATTGTCACTCTGTAGGAGGTTATTGGACTTCAATTTTACAATTTCTCGTTCTTCTTGTGTCAGATAATTTCGGCTCTCCAACGACACGTAATTGTGGTTCTTACTTGTAAGGATATGTTGAAAAGTCATAGGTATATGAATTTCCGAGAGTGCGACACTCCATCTACCAGGTAAATTGACGACCTCTGGTAAATACGTGATGAAACTCGTTGTTTTATTATCAAGGTAATACTGCATACTATTGTTGCTAGGTCGCACAATAGAAAAATTGTCTTCTAGATGACTCATTTTTCCTTCACGGGTCGGTACTCTGGATAACTCTTCTTCGTAAAATATTCCGTCGATGTCTTCACCCTTGAGGTCTTGTAAGATATACACTACCGGCTTACCGTAATGAGAGACGAGTTTGATTTCAAAAATTTCTTAGCTCCACCCCGACTCGAATCCTTTCTTGAATACTGCTTTTGCTGTACTGATCCGTACCAGGTCACCACAGTTGTATTTAGGCGATTGATCCCGACTAGATTTACGATTAGTACTGTATCTTTTGGAGAGGTTTTCTGCTGCTATCAGAGAATTTTTAGCATCAACTTCGCTCGGACAGAAACGCGTCCCTGAATGTCTTGTATGATTGTAGGCATTCACAATTTTCTGAAGAATATCCACGTAGCGTTTGGTACGGGAATATGTGAAATATCTCCACAATATTTCCTTTAGTGTTCTGTT
>NW_021680753.1:76713-77578 GCF_001412515.2 Diachasma alloeum
TCTTGTATGGTTGTAGGCATTAACAATTTTCTGAAGAACATCCACGTATCGTTTGGTACGGGAATATGTGAAATATCTCCACAATCTTTCCTTCAGTGTTCTGTTGAATCTTTCAACGATAGCAGCTTTTATATCAGGATTTCGGGTTACACGATATTGAATTCCATACTTACTCAGAAGTTGTTGAAATTCTGAATTGACGAATTCTTTACCACGGTCCGTTTGAAGGATTTTCGGGGTACGTTGTCCCTCATTGTTCAGAAGTATCCGTCTAAATGCCTGGGTTACTATCTTTGCACTCTTATTTGTCAGAGGTTGTTACCATGCATATTTACTGAGAACATCAATGACTACTAACATGTCGGAGAATCCGTCATTGTATAGAGCCTTAGCGAAAATAATTCTCAATGCATTTTGGGGTAAATTTGGACACATACAGAACTTACCGCAAACTGAAACAGTTGCGACAAGGCAAAGATTATTAGAAATGATAAATAACCCTGAATTGGTAATCACAGGGTTGCTTCCCGTCAACGAAAAAATGAATTTTATATATGAAAACGAGGCGCTTCTACCGACACCCACAGCTAACGTTGTTATTGCGGCCTACACAACAGCACAGGCTCGTCTCAAACTGTACAGTTACTTAGAGAGACTTCAAGAGAGGATTCTATATTGTGATACAGATTCCATTATATTTGTATCAAAAGACGGTGAATGGGAACCAGAATGCGGTAAATTTCTCGGTGATATGACAAATGAGCTAGAAGGTTACGGGGAGGGTAGTTATATCAAGTCTTTTGTATCAGGGGGCCCCAAATTCTATGCGTACCTAGTTCAAACAAGTAATAATGAGACAAAAGAA
>NW_021680753.1:77591-78319 GCF_001412515.2 Diachasma alloeum
ACAGTTACTTAGAGAGACTTCAAGAGAGGGTTCTATATTGTGATACAGATTCCATTATATTTGTATCAAAAGACGGTGAATGGGAACCAGAATGCGGTAAATTTCTCGGTGATTTGACAAATGAGCTAGAAGGTTACGGGGAGGGTAGTTATATCAAGTCTTTTGTATCAGGGGGCCCCAAATTCTATGCGTACCTAGTTCAAACAAGTAATAATGAGATAAAAGAAGTGTGTAAAGTTAAAGGTATCACATTAAACTCCAATAACAGTCAACATATCAATTATCAAGCTGTCAAAGAAATGGTGACACGCGAAAGGGAGGGTCCGATAGTCTTGTCCTACGATGCTATCAGACGCACAGTATTTCATCAGGTAGTAACAAAGAAAGAGGTAAAACTGACTTCTGTTTGTAGCANATAGTCTTGTCATACGATGCTATCAGACGCACAGAATTTCATCAGGTAGTAACAAAGGAAGAGGTAAAAAAGACTTCTGTTTGTAGCACTAAAAGGCAATATAGAAATGTATATAGGACCGTGCCATATGGGTATGTAGCAAACGAATGACGAATAATAATAAATGAAATGTGATGATTTTTGCCGAGGTATATAATCGTGACGTCAGCATTTTTTTATTCAATTTCCCACTCCCACGATATACGTATTTTCGTCTCGTCTCAGTCTTAGTTGTATTTGCGCCTGAGCAACACCTCATTATGGATATTGTCGT
>NW_021680753.1:78488-79173 GCF_001412515.2 Diachasma alloeum
TATATAATCGTGGCGTCAGCATTTTTTATTCAATTTTCCACTTCCACGATATACGTATTTTCGTCTCGTCTCAGTCTTAGTTGTATTTGCGCCTGAGCAACACCTCATTATGGATATTGTCGTCGATATACAGGGTTATAAAGGACACTATGACCGCTTTATAGCAAAGGAAATTGCAGTAGTTGCGCTAAAAGGTGATTTGTCCAGGCACTGGCTTCTCAACTCATGTGAACCGTTGAAAATTCCCCATAAATACAGGAAGGAGTATAAGTGGGTAACTACACACCATCACGGAATTGACTGGAGCGTTGGAAACGTTAAATTCAAGGATCTGATGCAAAATCATTTACGTAGTATAGTGCATCGTGCAGACCGTATATTTGTACGGGGTTCTTGCAAAGCGGATTTCATCTGGAAACACACAGCAAAAGAAGTTATAGACCTTACCGAGGAAGAAGACGATTGTCCGTCGTTTCGTAAGATGGAAAAATCTTCAGTTGTATGTGATTACCATGCGACATTGAACGGACAGAACACCAAACACCACGTATATTGCGCTCTATCCCAAGCTCACCAGCTTCGTGATTGGATAAACAAAAATTCTTCTGTGGAGACGTGGTTGTAATTATAAAGAATAAAGAATTTTTATATGTGAATCCTATCCACAGTGTTGTCATTCATTTTG
>NW_021680753.1:79362-79731 GCF_001412515.2 Diachasma alloeum
AGCGGACAGAACACCAAACACCACGTATATTGCGCTCTATCCCAAGCTCACCAGCTTCGTGATTGGATAAACAAAAATTCTTCTGTGGAGGCGTGGTTGTAATTATAAAGAATAAAGAATTTTTATATGTGAATCCTATCTACAGTGTTGTCATTCTTTTTGTTCCTTATTAGTCGCTACTGTGTATAAAAACGTGATGTCCATGGTTCTTCACCATCAGTCTCGACCATGGATACGCATTGGAAACACCCTTGGACGTCTATAATAAGTGGCCCCACGGGGTGCGGGAAAACAGTTTTTGTCAAAACATTTTTGCAATACCTATCTTTCATGTCCGACACAAAATTTTCACGAATTCTTTTTTATTAT
>NW_021680753.1:79926-93822 GCF_001412515.2 Diachasma alloeum
TCAGTCTCGATCATGGATACGCGTTGGAAACACCCATGGACGTCTATAATAAGTGGCCCCACGGGGTGCGGGAAAACAGTTTTTGTCAAAACATTTTTGCAATACTTATCTTTCATATCCGACACAAAATTTTCACGAATTCTTTTGTATTATGCTGAATGGCAATCCATATACATGCAATCCCCAAACGCTAATTTAATTGAGTTCCGCGAAGGACTACCACAAAGTCATGACTATAGTTCTGATTCACGACCCAAGTTGATTATTATTGACGATTTGATGCGTGAGTCATCGAACCATACCATTACCGATCTCTTCACGAAAGGTAGTCATCATAAAAATCTGAGTGTAATTTTCATAACACAGAATATATTTCACCGGGGACGGGGTAAAAGAGACATTTCTCTGAATTCTAATTACATTGTGATTTTCAAGAATCCTCGGGATTGTGCACAAATTCAGCACCTCGCGCGACAAGTTTATCCTGACAACCCCAGGTTTTTACAAGAAGCCTACCTAGACGCCACCTCACGGCCGCATGGTTATATACTGCTGGATCTGAAACAATCAACACCTGAAGATTATCGAGCACGCAGTTCGATCTTTCCAAATGATGAAAAACAGTTCGTGTACGTACCGCGGAAAGGTATAAATCAAAGGTAATACGACACAGATGTGTCAGTTTTCCTTATACCATGGCGGTGCGAGGTACGCCCAGTGAGAAATTGACAATTGTCCTTCAAGCGCTTTATCATTTGAATAAAGAACAGCAGCAGGCGTTACTTAGAAAAGCTGATACGGGGTTAATACGTTGTATATATGAGTGTGCATTAAGCATCTTACGCGGTAATATACCAATCGGTAAATCTCAGAAAGATAAATTAAAACCATATAAAAAAGTACTTCGTGATTTGGCTGTTGGAAAAAAGTGCCTATCAAAAAAGAAGAAGATTATCATCCAGAGAGGGGGGTTCCTCCCGCTGCTTCTAGCACCTATACTAGGTACTTTGATTTCAAACCTCATTAGTAAATATTAAGAGTGAAACAATCAAAAGAGATGGAATATGCGCGGAAGATGATACTTGTTCCAGAAGACAGGATTGGTGCCATTACTGATGACAGGGGTCAGACACTCATGACGTCTGATAACCGTATCACTACGCCAAAAAGTGTACGAACACAGGGAACGACATTGTCACGTCTTGATAATGAAATGAACGAAATCTCAGAATCGGGTTCATACACTGATGAACGTGAGAAATGGAACGCATATCAACAGATTTTACAACGTTATCTCAGTTCGGTACACAATTCTCACCAGTTGTCGATGGATACTGAGACTTTTGATAGCCCGAAAGAATCAACCTATCAAAAACATGCTTAAATTTCACCGATTCGGCCACATTTTTCCAGTTCAATTACACTGACGATAATATTGAATCAAGATCAACAATTGAAAGTGTGCCGAAAAGATACCGAAAGAATGATCAGCACTCCTACGCAAACTACAGACCATGCCAAGAAAGGTTATATGTTCGGACGGAGAAGGTGTCGTTAGCATCAACGGGAAACTTATCAAGAATTCAAATATAGTAGATCTTATTAACGAGGCCATGCAGTCACGAAAGAAAAAGATTGCAGTTGGCAGAAAATTATTTGGGAATGTACTAAAATCGTATAATGTTCCTCGGGAGTTCATTGGTAACGAAGAGTTGTTACAGTCTTTATCTGGCTAAGGAGCTCGCGCGTAGGACTGGAAAAAGTGGAGATAATTCCAAGCTCATCGTGGCACAAAGAATTGAGGACTTTGTGGAGACAAAGAATGTAATCCTTGGGATGCTAAGTTCTACCGAATCAACCAAGAAAAGGAGAGGGCTCATAGATGGCCTAGGGACTGTCGCCAAATCATTGTTTGGTACCATGGATGCCCAGGATGTGCAGGTGACCAACGAGAGGCTCCAACACCTAGAGGATAGTGTTGAAGGGACTTTTAGAAGTTCAGCAAAGCAGCTGGAAATAATAAATTCAATTCTCTATCAGCTGGAGCATACTGAGGAGATGATTAGGAAGAATGAAGGAATTTTGATGCAATCCATGAAAGAGGCAGTGAGCGAGGTAAATCGGGAAAACGCAGAGATAATAAATAAAATATTCATAGATGAACATCTCACGCTATTAGAGGCCATGTACACTGGAGTGAACAGGGATGCTGCAAAGATCAAAAGACTGCTGACTGACTCTAGGGGGTTGGTTTTGGATACAGGAGTATTCGCAGAGAAAGGCTTAGTCACCCTCCTCAAAACTGCGAAATTACCAAAGGCTTTAAGTTTCCCCTTTGAGCTCGAAATAGGCGGATTGTATTAACTGTAGGAGGTTTTCACTGTCTACGTAGATCCCTCCGGTTTAAAAATTATCACCCTGGTAGAAAAACCACTGGTTAACTTTTAAGCATTCGACGTCATGCTAACGCATGGAATTCCTGTGCGGACATCGAACGGGTATCACTCATACTTCGAGGCGAAAAACAAACTGATGGTGATACACGGAGCGACGCAGCAATACGTGCCAATGACCCAGGAACAATTGAAACGCTGCAAACGAATTCAGGGACAATACTTATCCACCGAATAAGTATCCACCGAACTTATCCACCGAATCTTTTCCTGTGCAAAAGGTGAAAGATACAAGTCCGTGTGAGGTGCAGATGTACATGAGTCCGGAGAAGATGCCTGACACTTGCATGGTGAAACACCTTCAGCTTCAAGGGCTTATCCTGATAAAAATGAGGAAGGACAATGCATGGTTCTATGTAACTCCAGAACCTGAGGGAGTAGTAATCACCTGTGATGATAAAAAAGTACGGGATACTTTGGAGGAATCAGGAATCCTGCGAGTCAAGGACTTCTGTGAAATAGTTGCTTCCGACTTCACTATAACAGGCCGAAAATCACATGAAGTAATGTTCAGTACTCATTTTCACCCTAGATGGAACTTGACATTGAATGATGATACCGTCACTCAATGAGAGCGAGTGACGTTCAGCTGACCAACGTTGTAGGGAATATGAAGGAGCTAGAAGGGCTACATGTGCTGTGAAGAGGAATCTAGAATTCGACTATCGAGATTTTCTCACACACCCTTCATCGATATTCACCAGAGTGATGGTGATTCTAGCAATCAGCTTAGGACTGACCCTTTACTGCTGGCGTCGGAAACCATGGCCAGCGCCCGGGAGGGAAGGCGTGAACTTCGGGATACCATAAAAAAATATATTGAATAAAATTGTAAAAATATTAATGTAAGAAGTAAATCATGTATTGTATCGATGAGTTGGGAGTGATAGAGAAAATTTTTAAGGGTAGCAATTTTCTTTCCTGGCGGAGAGGGATGTTATGCCCCAAAATAACGTCATGAAATTCCTCTGTTGATCCGGATAATATGAGGACACGAAAGTGGCACATATTATTCGAAACAAAACAGGGAATGAAGAAATATAAAATAACGTCGAATATTCGTGTTTCAAAACCACATATATTCGACGAATGTAGATAACTAGGGTGCAGCGTCAGGATTTTGCGCCCCGATGACTGGGCTTCGCGCGCGCCGGGAGACGTCACCCAATGCCTCACAGCTGTGCGACGAAGACAATGACTAGATGCGGTCGAATAAACGATGGAATATAAAAACTCGTGAATTCGTTGCCTCGTGGCCAGCAATACGATGACACTTTAATTACCTACTTTTACTTTCTACTCGCCTGATAGTTTCAGTATTAGACCCAGTTCTTATTTATTTAATAAATGGTAAATTAATCGTTTAAAATCCATACTCAATAAAGATAATTATTTCCATTATTTGTCCGCGTGTGATAAATCTCTTTTATCGAACCCAATCGCTCGGGTCCATTACATTAATTTTGGCAATAGCGAAACACGTCAGTACAATTGTTTTATTATTGAATGTCAACTTATACCTATCCCGTTTAGAGTTTAAGACAATGGTTTGTTGGTTTTTCGATCGATGATCAGCTGTGCTAATTGATGTTCTCGTCCGCGAATTCACCCCTCTCTCCACGACCCACACACTGAGTAACCGAGTACATCCTATACTCTCGTAATCCCCATTTCTACGTATGGTTTTCGTTATTGGATTTTTGGGGACAATCAGTATTTAGTTTTAAGAAAATGCGGTTCCGGTTGCGGTTTGCCGATTCCGCGTTGCTAAAAATCGGCTGGCGCCCTAAATATTCGAAGTAAGGATAGAATGAGTTACTGGTTGTTCGCGGAGTCCAGTTTTGTCGTTATAGTTTTGGCGTTTCAGACTCGTCGGATTAGGAGACCGAATGTAATGATTTGGTCATGTTTGAATAATCGAGAAAATTGGGTTAGGATTTTATTACGTATTTGTTGAGGCCAAAGGAAAATCATTACAAACTTGGCCCAGATGTGCTCCCAAATAATACCAATTCTTTCACAAAATTTTTAGCATTGACTTTACTCCAATTTTCATAAAGATTTGAAAAAAAAAATTACGAAAAATTTGCACACGCACACTGACATACACACACATACATTTTCGACATCATTTCCATGCAAAATTAGATGATCGTAAAAATCAAAGATTCCAAAGCTTCCATCCGGAAGCAAAAGAACCGATGATAAAAATTTGAAATTTTGTGAAATAATTGACATTGGTTGCACATCTATATGAAATTTCAGCTCACCCGGTCAAGTGGTTTTTGAGATACAGCAATTTCTCGAAAATAATTTTTGCTCAATATCTCAAAAAGTACTAAACTGAATTGAAATTTTTTAACGTAAAAATATTTTTTACGATAATATCTATCAAATTGAAGGAAATATAGAATTAAAAGTTTTGGGCAATAGTTAATACCATTGAATAACACTAGTGTATACGATTTTGGATTGATTGATTCAATACATTTTGGCATAGAGCAATTTAACTGAAAATAGTTATTGTCAAGAAATGAAACATCGTCATTCTGTCAATAATTTTCGAATCTGCATGACTTAAGAAATCATCTACCATGAAATTATGTTCTTTTTGATTCCGAATGGAAACATTGCAATCCTTCGAATTTCACATTCTCCAATTTTGATTGTTTTGGCAACGCAAAGTAATTGGGGAGTTGTTCAAGTTATCGATAGTCGGTTACTCACACAATTGAGTTTACACGTGTATTCCCTTATTCGTATTGTGGGTGCGTAAAAGTTGGCTGTCACGTATACTGAATGATTTCTCAACATCTATTTTGTATCCATTGGTTAATCACTAAATGAATATTGATAAAGTTTATCTAACATGTTTGAGAGAACCTTTAATCACATTCTATTACAACAGGTTATGGGCTATTGTGATTCGTAAGGTATTAATTGAGGGTTTTCTCTATTGGTTGAGAGGCTTAGGTGTTACCACACGTCACATACGGGAAAACCGTTGGTCCTTTTTTGTAACGATGAGCTGTATATATTATTGGGTTAAAAAATGCCGAAAACCTCCAATACAATTACTAAGTTGGGCAAGGAGAATTATGATGCGTGGGAGATGGATATCAAGGCATTGTTGATAAAAGCGGAACTTTAGGGTTATGTCAGCGGTAAAAAACCTAAACCGAGTGCTGCAGCAGAGATTCCGGCGTGGGAGACGAACAGGGAGAAGACTTTCCCAGATCGTTTTATCTATTTCTGATTCTGAGAAGAAACTCCTGAAGAACTGCAAAACTTCAGCTGAGGTTTGGACAAAGTTGGAAGGTGTGTATCAGTCGAGGGGCGCTGCGCGAAAAGCATTACTGCTGCAACGAATTGTTTCACATAACATGAGTGAGGGAACAGATATCAAAATTGATTTAGATGACTTTATGGACAATGTAGACAAGTTGGGTTTGATTGGGATTAAAATAAATCCGGAGAGTAGTTGTAGGGGTCTGATGCGGCAGTTCCAACTTTCGCCACTAGGTGGCGCTGGGATCGCTGTTCGTTTTGGCGGCGGGCGGTGGGTAGGAGTGGGAGGGAGGAGGTGATGCTGGGGTTGGGTGGGTGGTAAGACGGAGTGTTGGGGGCGGGTGGGGGGTATAAGGGGGTGGTGGGTGGTAGGGGGTGGCGGTCGGCAAGGTAGGGTTGGTGTGGTGGTTGGGTCTGTGGGAAATAATGAATGAGAAGAGCGTCTACCCATTTCATTCCTAATACATATAAAGGGCCTACAATTGATGCGACTAGACATATCATTATAATTAGCTTGTATGCAATGAAGGATGTTTCCTTATCTTCAGTATCGTCTTCGGTATTTCCGATTTCAATATCTTCATTTTTGCGGTTGATCAGAAGGCCAGTAGTACAGGTCATTGCGATGCCGATGAGTAAAATCCAATAAATACCTTCTACGGTGCTCAATAGTTTCGACACAATGACAGCGAAATACAGGTAGACCCAATGTTGCGGCCGTCCTCGGTCTTCTTTTAAAAATGAATTTCACCTCTCTAGAGTTACAATACTCCGTTATATCAATTTGATATGCAAAACTGTTCAAAAAATATTGAAAATACCTTTACAAACCGGGGATTTAGGGTCGATATTTTGAGTGTCGGCGTCGTCGAACTCGTCGTCAGCCTCGGGTCTTGAACACTGACTCATTGTATTATCCTCCCACTTTTTATGAATTAAATGATTATCCTTTATAAAAAAAAGCATGCATTGGAAACTGTCATGGCGGAGGACATGTAATAAGTGTCATGGCGGCGCATGAAGGACGCATTCTCATGTGGACTTTCATGAGAATGAGCAATGCGGCCGCGACGGCGCTGTTCAAGAAAGCGCGCGTAAATTACAAATCGGATTCTCTATGTGAAATGAGAAATTGTTCGAATGATGATTGATAATTGGATAACTTGAAAGCCAAGAATGGAATGAAGCAAGTGGGATATCACGTTTATCGTCATATAGTATTGTTATTTTTGCTTATTGTTATATTTATCACACATGCAGTTACTCAAAAATATGTTTTGGGTGTTTGGGAAATTGCTTTTGTCTCCATAATATAGTATGGTTATTTTTGCTAATAAATTGGCAATACACTTCCGAATGGTCATTTTGCATATTATTTTCTTCTGTTGTATATAATTCATCGTTTGATAATCCTCTTTTTTTTCTATTCATAAAAGACACGAAGGGTAAGACCCGAATTGAAAAAAGTCGAACGCCGAAAGTTGAACTCAAAATAGCTCGAATGAGGACGAACTTCGGCGGGAACACCGACAGATGGCATTGAAAAAAAAACGGGTACTATAAAGGGGAATCTTCATAAATAATTTCGCAAAAATGGGCGCGACTTTTGAAGAGCATTTCTAGCCTGAAATAAGAAACGAGCAAATAATTCGTAAAAATATTTTTTAGTTCTCATTCTCAGTCAATGTACACATTAATGTATTGGTTATGAAAGGAAATATTGTAAATTCACCGAAAAAAGGTATCATAAACAAAGTTGGAGAATCGCAAATTAAAAATAGTATGGAAATATCCAATGAAAAATTTGAAAAAAATGGAAATTTATTGATTTTTTCATACTTCAATTTTACAAAATTTTCGAATTTCTGTAAAAGAATAGAGGAAAGTAGTAAGTTCTGAAAAAAATTTCCTTCTCCTGGAATTGTGAAAAATTATCGATGGTGAGAGAGTACTTCAAGTTGATGTTAGGACATCAGAATCCTTATTTTATTTTTGGAAAAAATTCACGGGAATTAAAAAAGGATTTCTAACCTCAAATAAGGAATACATGAAATACATACAATCAGTGCATATTTTTTACACACGGAATTGTTTGTTATGACTGGAATAGAAAATCAGGGCATAGATTTTCCACACGTTTTTGTTTATGATAAATGGAATGGGAAATCAGTGCATATTTTCCACATAGATATATATTCATGTTGAATGAAATGGAAAATTATTCGTTAGTGATGAGTGTTAAAAATTGACAAGATGGTTGAAATAGTTCATAATTAAATAAACTTGAAAGTCAATCGTGGAATACAAGAAATGAATCTTCTATTCTTCCAAATCATTCAGACCTAATTCTAAGTTGTAACTATTAAAATATTCGTGTTCCATTTTTCCATTCAATTTTAGTTCAAGGGTTTGTTAAATGAAATCAATATTCATTTTACAAAATCAAGGGTAATGAATTTTCTACATGACATAAAAAAGTCTAAATTTTTTTTATTTGAAGAATTTCTATCATCTAACTCCTTCATTGAATTGGCCAGTAAAAGTTCGCAAATAAAGGCATGCCGCAAATAATTGACTTTTTCAACATTCCCTTTGCAAGAATGAATATGGAAATGCTCTAAACTTCTAAAGACATCATTTTTTTGCATTAAATTGATTTTTGTTGAAATTTTCGGGATTTAGGAAAAAAATCTTTTCTAGAGTCAAAAATTAAGTATTATTGAATAAGGTAATTAAACTGTTGAAGAAAAAATGAAATTCCATGGATCTTTTAGTAGTAAATTTCAGGCAGGAAGATATTTAATTCAGTTTGAAAGAGCAAGCAATGAAGTTCACATTTCATGACAATTACATGGAATTCAATACATTTTTCGATCCAAGTTACTAGAATTCTCATTTGAAAAATAATTACTCTGTTCAGAATTTCTCTGTATTTTTTATTGATAAATAAATTATGATTGTCTCAATCATTTTTTCAACTTTTTAAAGGTTGCATTTACTGACGTTTTCTTCAAACAAAGATTATTAGAATCAATATAGTTAAATTTATTTTTCATTGAATAGATAAAAATAATGTCCAACTTCAATACGGTAGTGTCCAGTGTCCTCGGCATATAATCCACTCTCAAGTATTACCCAATAGTAAAATATAAGCAAGACAAAAGAAAAAAAACAACAGTATCCAAATTCAAAATTTATATGTGAAAAAAAAAGCTGTGACTCATTTCGTAATAGTTGAGAATTAGAATGATCATATTTATGTCATTTGATCTGCATCATTATCATGAATTTATTTTAACTTTTGATTATTTATTTTGTGCTGAATATATGAGGTGTTGATATTAGAATTCTATTGATCATATGACTCACAAATTAAGTTAAATACCGAATGAGCTATTTCGAAAAATTTATAAGTATTGACACCCACTTTTACTAGAGTATCAACAATCATTGAAGTTCAGAAATTTACTCTAAGAATTACGTTCGAGAAAATAATTTTATGATTAAAATATTACTCCATGATCATAGCAATTAGCAGATGCGTAATTCATTGCAATATGAAGAATTAAGGCCCGGTTGGAGGGATTTTTTTCCCGAGTGGCGATTTTACGCCCTCCCAGTTTGCGGTCAGAGCAAGAAGCTTTATCCCGACCATAGCTATGTCGGTAACTGCGGGAATAGCAGGAAACCAGGGTGACATATAAAAGTGGGGCTTGGAAGGGGCCCCGCAGTTTTTGTTTCTTATTTTGTTCGTGTTTATTTTTTCCGGTAGATCTTCTCATGTTTCTTATGAAGTTTTCGAGAAATATTTCCGATTTTCGAGAGAATTCTGCGGTTTCTGCGAAAATTCCTAAAAATTCTCCAGTTTTCGAAAAAATTACAACGATATTTCGAGTTTTCAAACAAAATTTGAGGAAATTCTAGGGTGTCCGAGCACGTTCGAAGAAATTCTTCAGTTTTCTAGAAAATTCCAGAAAAAACTTGGGTTTTCGAGACAGTTGTAGATAATTCTTAGGTTTTCGAGAAAATTCTAGGAAAATTCTCCGGTTTTTGAAAAAATTAGAGTGGGCGGGGTAATATGGACAACTGAAATAAAATGGACACTTAAAAATTGGCGAGAAAAATTTTTTTTGCAAAATTCAAAATTTAAAAAATTGATTCATTGGGCATTATGGACATCTGATAAATCTGTATGGACGGGACTAAAATGAACACTCAAAACATTTTCAATAATTGATTTTTAAAAATTGCTTCTTGGCAAAGTCCACAACTTAGAAATTATTCAAGAGTGGGGTAAAATAGACATCCGAAAAATTTGGTCCTATTCCAAAATAAAGAAAATTTTTAAAGGACATTTTCCAACAGAATCGTGTCGGTATCTTTGCATAAAGAAAAATTAGAGTTGGGAAAGATATTAACAAACAAACTTCGACTTTATTAAATTTTCTATTGAAGTTTGAAATATAAAGTAGCTTTGAATTTCCTGTTTTACTCTTGAAATAACTTTGAAATTATTAATTTTTTTTCAATGATCAATTGCACGCCCTACACATCTGACCTTTTGTTCATTTGCGAAATTTGTAAGATGGTTACTTTTCTACTCACAGAGGAAATCACCATAAAACAATAGGCGGGGAGGAGGATGAATGAGCAAGAAAAAATTTGATTTACCACTCCCCACGACGAACGTCAAAAATAATTTTTTTTTTCAATTTGAAAAATTAAAATTGTTGAAAGATGAAAAATTGAGGAAGAAATCGAGGTGTCTATTTTACCCTGTTTTTTTCTTATTACGACGCAGTTTCATGAGAATGTGTTGGTTTTTATGATCTTCAAATGAAGTCGGAAGAGTAGATTTGATCAAATTCAACTCATTATTTAAATCTGGTGAAAAGATTGCCCTACCCTCCCCTGTAACAATATCTCGAATTTTCGAAAAAAAAATCGAGGAAATTCTAAGGTGTTTGAGTACGTTTTAGAAAATTCTTAGGTTTTCAAGAAAATTATAGGAAAATTCTCCGGTTTTCGAGAAAATTATAGGGATATCCTTAGCGGACCAAGTTGATAGTTGAACTCTCCATAATTTCCTGTGTTTGAGAGAAAATTGAGAGTCGGAGTGATGAGGCCAAAAATATATTTTAGGCCACTCATGCCTGAAACCGGCTGAATTAGACACGAGACGCGAAGTGTCGAGTGTGTAATCCAGCCGGTTTCAGGCTTCGTGACATAAAATTTTGTTCAGTACTTGTTGGGAAATTTCGTCCTTAGCGTGTGTGGTTACATCACTCGCCTTCGGCTCATGCTGTAAACCCCACACACGTTAAAGACGAAATTGCCCCACACGTGCTGAAATATACTATTATGCAAACCGATCTCTTTACTATCGACTTTTTTTAACCTGTCAGTAGGCGCGCGGTTCCACCACCGTTCTTGAGATGCGCGATTAGGGAATCGCTCATCGGTTTCTCGTATTAATAGAGTCAAATAGCGCCATAGGTGGTGCTATTCGGCGTTCTGCGGCACGAGCCCCATATCCGTAACACGTGGAAAATTTCGACCGTGCTGAAGAAAATATTATTTTTCTACTCAACCCTGATCAATAGGCGACTTTAATCACCACGAGAGTTAACTAGAAGAGTTACTTGAGGCATAAAAAAAAATTCAGCAAACGATTTGCGCTTTTAGGGTATATTTCCTATGGAGTGAAAATTGTTGTGAGGTAATCGCTCATAGCTCGCCTAGTGACGCGTTAAAACAGACAATTGGATTTGTTATTTTTAGTGATTTCTTCAATTTCAATCAACTTCTTTCAGAATTGAACATTTGATTTTGGAATTTTGATTCTTGACTATCTCTGAATCTCTTCTCGATTTTTTTAATAGTTGACAGTTGCATTTTTTATTCTCTATTGTCTTTCAATCGACTCAATTTTTTTGAAAATTAAGAGTTGGATTTCTGATTCTCAATTGTCTCACAATCTACTCTCACCTTTTTTGGGAATTGAAAGTTGAATTTTTTTATTCATGAAAATATGATTTTTTATTCTTAATTCTCTCTCAATCTACTTGAAAATTTTTGTAAAAGTTGAGTTAGATTTTTTGCTTCCAAATGGAAGCCCTGATGTATTCGTCAAATCTGAAATTTTCATTTTTTGTGCCAGGGTGAGTAATTTTGGTCTTAGGAGTTCGAATATCATGCAGTTTTTAGATCATGTCCGTATATATGTATGTATGTACGTATTTGAGTTTTTTTTTCAAATTTAGTTTTTCGAGGATCATTAAAAAAATAATCACTTGTAATACCACAAGAGCTTCAAAATTATCGGGTATTTTTCGATAGGTTCATTGCAAACAAACGAAGGGGTCAAGTTTTTCCTGAAAAACTTGACGATTTCGTTTGTATGCAGGGAACCTTGAGGAAAATGCTCGATTAATTTTANGGTGGACCCGTGGTCAAGCCAAGGTTGACTCGTGGTCAAGTAGTGTTTCTCGATACCCAAAAAAATATCGATACTCAGTATCGTATCGAAGCAGATTACTTACTATCGATACCACAAAGTATCGCCTTGGAAAATATCGATACTCGTAATATCGATCATTTTAAAAATTGTGGATGACATTGGCAAATAGAAAAGAATTAAAGTTGAAGAATGTCGCGTTAAAAGACCTTAAACATTGAGATTCATTCACGTGAGGATATCCCAGTATTGTTTACAATTTGGTACAGACCATTCTATAGATTCCGCCACTTTCAACCATCAAATTTGACAGTTAAATTACGCAAGGAAAAATTGAGATAAGTTATGAATATTCAGTGTCATTCACATTACATTTTGCACAGAATTATTATTTTCTTCATTCGAGGGTGGAACGTCATGAGAGTCACTAGGGAATGATCAAATTTCACGAGGGTTAAACTCTACGAAAGTCACAAGGGACACGATTAAATTTCACCAGTCAACTGACACGAGGGTCATATGGGAATGGTCAAATTTCACGAAAGTGAAACGGCACGAGACAAAACGAGATGGTCAAATTTCACGAGAGGCAAACAGCACGAGAGTCACACGGGGATGGTCGAACTTCACAAGAGTCAAACGTCATAAGGGTCACAAGAGTGTGGTCGAATTTCACAAGTGTCAAACGTCACGAGGGTCTCACGTGGATGTGCCCGGCGCGTATCTGGGAGACCCGGGTTCGATTCCCGGCTGGGTGAAGCGGAAATTTTTTCTCTCTAAATTCTAATTCTCTTAGAATTTTTGTTTTTTTTTGTTGGTCAAATTTCACGGGATGGAAACGGCACGAGGATCACAAAGAGACGATCAAATTCCACGAGAGTGACCCGACACAAGGGTCACAAGAAGATAGTCAAATTTCACGAGGGTCAAACAGCAAGAGGGTCGCGAGGAGACGGTCAAATTTCACGAGAGTCAACCGACACAAGAGTCATACGGGGATGGTCAAATTTTACGAGGGTCAAATGTCACGAGAGTCACAAAGGAATAATGAAATGTTATGACGTTTGAATGTTTCAATGGTCATTTTCCACGAAGGTCCAACGTCAAAGGAGCGAGGAGCAAAGGATCACAAGAGTCACAAGGAAATACGATGCTTTAACGATCTTTAAGAATCACATGGAACAATCTCCAACTCTTTGTAGGAAAGATAATGGTGTTCATTATTCAAGTTTATTGAATTTTTCACGGAATCATATTTCGGGCCCTGGAAAGTTCAAAAATTGGCGATCTCCCTGTGACTTTCGTACTGACTCGTAAATTTGATCGTCCCCTTGTGACCCTCTCAGTTTGACCCTTGTGAAAATTAACCGTCCCCTTGTGTCGGTTAACTGCCGTGACATTTGACCGTCTCCTTGTGGCCCTCGTGAAAATTTGCCCCTCGTGGAATTTGACCATCCCCTTATGACCCTTGTGAAATTTGACCATCTCGTGGTGACCCTCGTGACGTTTGACCCTTGTGAAATTTGACCATCCCCTTGTGACCCTCGTGCTGTTTGACCCTCGTGAAATTTGATCGTCTCCTTGTTTCGCTCGTCACGTTTGACACTTGTGAACCTTGTTTCCATGTGACCCTTGTGACTTTTGACCCTTGTAAAATTTGATCATCCCCTTGTGACCCTCGTGACCTTTGGCTTTCAT
>NW_021680753.1:93929-98083 GCF_001412515.2 Diachasma alloeum
ATTGTCTTCTTCGTTTTCTCCGTATTGACAGGAATATTCCCCTTTACTTTTTCATCAATGGTTTTCAGGGAATGAACTCCGAATCTACTCATTACGTATAAAAATCANAAGATAGTCAAATTTCACGAGGGTCAAACAGCAAGAGGGTCGCGAGGAGACGGTCAAATTTCACGAGAGTCAACCGACACCAGAGTCATATGGGGATGGTCAAATTTTACGAGGGTCAAATGTCACGAGAGTCACAAAGGAATAATGAAATGTTATGACGTTTGAATGTTTCAATGGTCATTTTCCACGAAGGTCCAACGTCAAAGGAGCGAGGAGCAAAGGATCACAAGAGTCACAAGGAAATACGATGCTTTAACGATCTTTAAGAATCACATGGAACAATCTCCAACTCTTTGTGGAAAGATAATGGTGTTCATTATTCAAGTTTATTGAATTTTTCACGGAATCATATTTCGGGCCCTGGAAAGTTCCAAAATTGGCGATCTCCCTGTGACTTTCGTACTGACTCGTAAATTTAATCGTCCCCTTGTGACCCTCTCAGTTTGATCCTTGTGAAAATTAACCGTCCCCTTGTGTCAGTTAACTGCCGTGACATTTGATCGTCTCCTTGTGGCCCTCGTGAAAATTTTCCCCTCGTCAAATTTGACCATCCCTTATGACCCTTGTGAAATTTTACCATCTCGTGGTGACCCTTGTGACGTTTGACCCTTGTGAAATTTGACCATCCCCTTGTGACCCTCGTGCTGTTTGACCCTCGTGAAATTTGATCGTCTCCTTGTATCGCTCGTCACGTTTGACACTTGTGAACCTTGTTTCCATGTGACCCTTGTGACTTTTGACCCTTGTAAAATTTGATCATCCCCTTGTGACCCTCGTGACCTTTGGCTTTCATGAAATTTAGGCATTCCCTTATAACTCTCGTGACGTTTGACTCTCGTGAAATTTGACCATCCCCTTGTGACCCTCGTGCTGTTTGACCCTCGGAAAATTTGATCGCCCCCTTGTGACTTTTAATCCGTGTGAAACTTGATCGTCTCAATGTGACCCTTGTAACTTTTGACCTTCGTGAAATTTGATCATCCCCTTGTGACCATCGTGATGTTCGACCCTCGTGATGTTTGACCCTCTTGAAATTTGACCATCCTCTTGTGATCCTTTTGTCCCTTCTGATATTTTGACCCCGATGAATCATCTTATTCTTGTGACCTCCCTGGTCTTTAAATCCCTTATGAATATTTTTTAGATTAATTTTTTTTCTCATTACTTGTCCCTGAGAAAATATCGATCCCAACCCAGAAATATCGATACACCCAATATCGCGATGCGCAAATATCGATCCAAAATATCGAATATCGGAACAAAAAATATCGATACAAGTAAGTATCAATACTAGATCGGGAAACACTAGGTCAAGCCAAGGTTAACCCAAGGCCAAGCTAAAGTTGACCCAAAGTTGACCAAAAGTCAATGCAGAGTTGGCCCAAAGTTGACTCACGTTCAACCTTGATATTGATCTTTCTAGGCTCCAATGAATGGCTAGGAGTCGATTTTCACATTTTCCGCTTTTTTCGGCTCCTGTTCCTAGTTGAAATTTCCGTTCACTAGAAATTTCATTTCACATTATCTTTGAAAAAAAAATATATTAAAATTGTCCTGGGATTAATTTTCAACTCCGAAAAAGTTGATTGGAAATAAAGAGATCACCAAGAATAACAAATCCAATTCTCAATTTTCAAAAAAGTTGATAATATTGAGAGGGGCTAGCATAAAATGCATTGTAGTCCTCGTTGCTCCAATCTTCAACTAAGTCTCAATTTTCTCTCAAACACTGAAAATTATTGAGTCATTCCTATAATTTTCTCGAAATCCGGAACATTTTCATGGAATTTTCTCGAAAACCTAAGAATTTTCAAGAAAAATCTTGCGAGTTCGTTAGGAATTTCTATTACAGTTTGTTTTGAATTTTCTACTAGTTTTTGGTCGATACTAGTAAAATGTTCAATAGAATATATTCAATAGAAAAAGTCAGTGCAATTCGATTTTCCTATGTAACTTATACTCTTCAGATATTTTCTGTAGAATATCCTTGGCTCAAATTTTCTACTATTTTCCTTTTGTTCTCATCAAGAAAATCAAACAAAAAAAGTTCGAAAATTTGAGAAGAGGAAACTCTATAAAAAATATCTCCATAGAATACGTTATATAGAAAACAAATCGAATTCTATTGACTTTTTCTATTGAATATTTTTTGTTAAACGTCTCAATAAAATCGGCCAAAAACTAATTGAGAGTTTAATAGATATCCAATAGAAGTTTCTAACCAATTCGCGGGTTAATATTTCTATTAACCCTCGATCACTCGCGCTCGGCCGCTAGCCTGCGTTTATCGCACGGTTAGCGCCACGCCGCTGGAGTAAATCGAGCGCGCTGTTACCATGTTGGCGCCTACCGTTACGTGCGTCTTTCAAATGTGGCAGTGAATGAAGAAGTAAATGTAGCCCGCTCGAGTGGTGGACAGAGATTCACTCGCACCGGGCTTAGCGGCGCGGTGCGCTTTTCTGTCCGTTCGACTTGTTTTTTTTTTGTAGCTAAACAAATTTTTGGTGAAAAAAACAGACAATGCCAACGCTCAATAAAAAGATTGAACTAGGAACTCTAATTTTTAAGAATTTGTAAACGTCAAGAAAAACAAAAATATAAATAGACAAAAACGGGCGGCGTCGCGCTCATTGAACGAGTAACCGTGGGTCGAATTTTTTCATCCGATAATTTTGGACGTCTCGTGGTATTACTACTGATTATTTTTCTTACTCGGATTTCAGCCAATCAGAGCGCAGTATTTGAGGCTGTCAAACAGTTTTATTTCGGAAATGTGTAAAAATAATTCCGAAGGAAATTCACTAGTAGCTGTTCAAATGTTTCTCATCTTTCAACTCATTTCACGTTTAATATTCTGTCTGACAGATAAACAAAAAAGTGCGTTATAAATGTATGACTGTGTAAATGTATCCGGGTACTGATCACTGCCCTCTGCTTGGCCGAAATCGGAGTAGAAAAATAATCCGTCAAATACCACTCGTGCTCCAAAATTCATCGGATATTTTGAAGCACTAGTGGTATTACTACTGAAAATAGAATTTTTGATTTTCAATGAGTTCTCAATAGTTTCAAAAAAATTGATTGTTGGATTCTTGATTTTCAATTAACTCTCAATTCACTGAGAGTAGATTGAAAGACAATTGAGAATCAAAAATCCAACTCTCAACTCTCAAAAAAGTTGAGGGCACATTCAGAGATACTTGAGAATCAAAATTCAAAAATCAAATTTTCAATCCCGATAGTAAAGTTGATAGTAAAGAGGGCGACTGAGATAGAACNCATCCCTTAGCGCCTTTTGGGGACGGAGGGGTGAATTTTCGAAAGTGCGAAGAGATTGAAAAAAAAAATTTGTTTCCAATTCAAAAATTAATTCCTCCGACCCTAACTACGACTAAGGGATGAAATTTATGCCAACGTGTTGAGCATGTAATACTCNTCTCAACTTGGTCCGGAAGAGCCAAGTTTCTGAGAGCGTTCCAGAAAATTTTCCGGTTTTCAAGAAATTCCGTCGANTAATACTCAATAAGTGGCACAAATTTCATCCCTCAGCGCCTAATAGGGAGGGAGGAGTGAATTTTTGAAAGCGCAAAGAAATTGAAAAAAAAATTTTTTTTCAATTGAAAAATTTATTCCTCCGACCCTAATTGCGACTAAGGGATGAAATTTGTGCCAACGTGTTGAGCATTTAAGACTCAATAAGTGACACAAATTTTATCTGTTAGCGCCTGAACGATAACGCCCGAAGTAACCCGAAAAACGTATTCGGGGATGACGGGATGAGAGTCAGGGGTTTTGTGTGTGTGCTACCGGTGGAGACGGTCGCCATTCCACGTCCCAAGTCATGCTTAATTTTGATTTACGATAAAGNTCTAATAAATTCGGGGGAATCCTCCAGTTTTCTAGAGAATTCGACAAACTCCTCCGTTTTTCGAGAAAATTCTCCAGTTCATTAAAGAATTTGCGAAAATTCTGCGTTTTTATAAAAAATTGGAGAAAATTATCCAGTTTTCTGAAAACTTTGAAAAAATTCTCCGGTTTGCGTTTGA
>NW_021680753.1:98097-117519 GCF_001412515.2 Diachasma alloeum
AAACGTTAAGAGAACGTATCCTGAAACATTGACAATTACCGAAAGTAATTTTTCTAACATTGAAACAAGTCAGGATAATTTCCAAAACGTTTCTAACATATCAGAAGTGGGATAATAACCCCAAAAACGCCCACAAATAGGTGAAACGTGTGAGTGAAAGTGAGGAATTAAACATGGACGCTAAAAGCGAGAACCCGAGTGAGTTTTGTCATGGCGTCACAACGTACGTATGTTGACGAACGAACCTTTGACGAATTCGTAAGGAATCAACGGACTCTGGCTGAAGAATTAGCCTCACCTATTAACTCTGATGAATCCGAACACGGCCAAACTCGGAGTTCACCAACGTTAGGAGCAACGCCACGAGCTAGTTCTAGTCGCTCTAGTGCTACACACCCGCAAACCATGAATCAGTACAACGATCAGGTACCATCAACGACATCAGTCCCGGCGTCGAACGACAATGGGACACAAACGAATCCCAACACGACAAGTGGTATGAATACGAGTGTGCCATCAAGACCCAGCACACCATTCATCCACACTCAAACGCACACCACGTGGTCCTCGGCGAACCAATATTAGTTCCCACCACCACGTCCCACGACTTCTACGTACCAACCAAGGCCGAGACAGTTTGCTCCAAGAGGATTATTCCAAGCACAGAATAATCAAGCGAGAAACCATCAACAATACGCATACGCACCCCAAGGACAACCTCCGAACATATATCAACAAGTGCCAATGGAACAGTTTGTTTATGCCCCACCCAATTATCCTCAGCACCCGCCAATGCACCCAAGCAGTACGAACTCTTCAGGTGCAGCCGAGCCAGAGATTTCGGAGAATCTGCTCGCTATGATTTTAGCAGATAATTGAAGACGTGACGAGTTTATGGCGAATATCATCCAAAGTCTCGCCACCAACAATAACAACAGTAATAACAGCAGTAACACCAACAGAGAACGAGATTTGAATTACAATGTAATGCCAGATCTTTCGAAACGAATATCGACATTTGATGGAACTGGGGGAACACACGAGGCACACGAATAGTTGAGAACCCTGAAGGGAATGAAAACACGACAACACTGGTCCGACGATATCGCTCTAGAAACGGCCACAATGAATTTGACCAAAGGAGCTAAAGACTGGTATCGACTCATCACCGATCGAATTAGAACCTTCGATCAGTTCGAAGTAGAATTCAGGAATACTTTCCTGATAAATGAAAGTGCAACGGTGAAATGGAATGAAATGCAAAGTAGAGTACAAGATAAGGATGAGGATCTGACGACGTACTTCTACTCCAAGGCGAAAAAGTGTGCTCGACTTGGGTTGGATTTTGCTAGCACGAAGGAGCAAATCCTCATTGGACTCTGGTCGAAAGACCTATACGATGCCATGTCAGCTCGAAACCACATTGATTTAACTGACCTATATCACAGTATGATCGCTGATGAAGAGATGAGGTCACAACGCAGTCAACGAATAAAAACGCAACGAGAAAAAGCAACAACGACGACAACAACGAAGCCCAAGACGATCACCACGACCCAATACTCCAAGAACCCCATCACGAGCACCAGTACCGCCACTAAGACGACAAGTACTCCCACGACTGCAGGCAGCTCCAAGGGAAAACTTCCCAACTACAATGAAGAAGGTGAGCCGAAGTGTTTCAATTGCAACACCTATGGACACGTTAGTAAGGACTGCCCTAAACCTCTCAGACCCAGGGTGTGCAAGGTATGTAAGAAAGGGCATGCCCTCGGGGCTTGTGAACAAAGTAAATTGGACTCCACCGTGAACTACGTGGGTGTGAGATCCGAAAACTCTATTTCAAAATACGTAAAACCAGTACAACTGGGAAATAAAAAGGTAACTGGTTTAATTGATCCTGGTAGTGCTACATGCACTATAAAAGCAATCGTAGTACTGCAACAGGATTATCAAATGAACAAACAGCCTCTGGACCTACGATCATTTGGTCCAGAGCATTATAAAGTTCATTCTCCAGGCATTGTGACTCAAGACGTCACAATCGATGGAGTCAAAGTCCAAGCAGTGGACTTTAGAGTCGTACCCGACAATGCCCAAGCCACCGATGTTATCATTGGAAGGACTTACACCGATCACCCCACCGTCAATTATCATAAGATTGGCAACGAACTCAAATTTGAAGCTGTACACGAGAATCTCCCAGTCAACTGCATACAGGGAAACGACCACAGACTTCGTCAAACCATCACGCATGACGTAGTGATACCCCCTCATCTAGTCTCTCTGGTGGAAGTATCAACCCACGATGAACAGTTGATTCTACCAGTAGTAAACGCCAACGACACTCCAACGAAAATGACAGCAGGTAAATTACTTTCACGTAGTACCATAAGTAACCCTCCAGTGTTCCAGATACGGACTGGAATGGAACCAGTCACACGAGAAGATCTGAACATAGGAGAAAACGTACCAGTCGAAGTAGCAGACGAACTGATTGAGCTACTGAACACGTATAGATGTACGATAGCCAAAAGCATTTATGAAATTGGTTGTACCGATCTAGTGACTATGGACATCACTGAGATACCCGGTAGTCGACCAGTAATGAGGAGGCCCTACAAAGCCAGTGACAGGGAACGTGAATCCATACGTAATATCGTCAAGGAATGGAAGGATGTAGGAATCGCCACTGAAACGAAATCACGATACGCTAGCCCAGTGTTACTAGTCCAGAAGAAGACCGGTGAAGATCGTCTGGTTGTCGACTATACCACCCTGAACAAACAGACGGAACGTATCCACTTCCCTCTTCCAGACATGGACGAACATCTGAGGTTACTCAAAGACGCCAAGGTCTTTATCACGTTGGATTTGGCCCATGGTTATCTCCAAGTACCATTGACTCCTGAAGCTAGGGAGAAAACAGCTTTTATCACGCCAGACGAGACCGGTGAGTTCACAAGGGTAATTTTCGGTCTAATGAACGCACCCTTCTTTTTCAGTAAAGTGATGCAACTCGCTCTGGGTGATCTGAGAGACCGAGTAGCCATGTTCTACCTCGATGACATTTTACTACCAGAAAAAGACTGGACAGACTTGAAAGAACGATTAATTCAAGTACTGGAAGCTCTCAAACGAGCTGGCTTCACGATAAACCTCAGGAAAAGTCATTTTATCGTCGAGGAAGTTGAGTATCTAGGAAACACTATAAGTAAAGACGGTATTCAGCCCGGAGAACGAAAGGTGACAGCTCTTGCACAGTACCCTGCCCCCACGGACAAACACGAGATACGAAGATACCTTGGTTTGACGAGTTTTTTCCGCAAGTTCATCCCAGCCTTTGCACTCACAGCAGAACCTTTGACCAAACTACTGAAAAAGGATGCAGCATTCACTTGGGGAGAGGAACAGTATTCTGCTTATCAAACATTACGAGATTCAATAACGAAACGTCCAGTCCTGAAGCCCTTCAACGCCTCTCACGAGACTGAACTACACACAGACGCAAGTGCAAGGGGGATTGGAGCAATGTTACTACAACGGGATGATGGAAACGATCTTCGACTGGTGTATGCCATTAGTCGACGAACAACAGAACCAGAGCAACGATATCACTCATCCAAGATGGAATTATTGGCCATCGTCTGGTCAGTATCACGATTGAGACCAATGCTCATCAATGTACACTTCAAAATTATCAGCGACTGTCAGGCTCTCGTGTACCTGAACACCATGAAGAATAACAACGCACAAGTGGCAAGATGGTATACCACATTGACAGAATTTGACTTTGACATCGAGCACCGCCCAGGCACAAAAATGGCTCATGTCGACGCTCTCAGTAGAGCACCCGTGGAGCCAGCAGAAGATGAAACTATTGCTGAAGCACGACTCGATGGTACGTTTACCATCGTGGAAGAACCAGAAGAAATATTGATGTATCAGCATGGAGACGAGTTGTTATGCAGAAAAGCTGAAATTTTGGGGAAAAAAGAAAAGGACAGAACGAAATACGAGAAGAGTGAAATAAATGGGTACGAATTTTATGAGGGAATCCTCTACAAAAGACGAGGAGAAGAGTTACTGTTTGTAATACCACGAGCCATGCGTAAGAGCATGCTAGTCCGACACCACGACCTTCAAAGTCACCAAGGTCTGGAACGCACTATCACCAAGATAACAGGACGATACTACTTCCCAGGAATACGCAGGTATGCCAAACAACACATTCAATCGTGTATCGCGTGTATCAAGACCAAATCGAAACCAGGACGACAGCCTGGGGAACTTCATCCTATCCCACCAGGTAATAGACCATTTGCTACTCTTCATATCGATCATTTGGGACCATACGTCACTTCCAGCAGAAAGAATAAATATGTATTGGTTATGGTCAATAATTTGACGAAATACTGCATGCTGAAGGCAACACGAGACACGAAAGTAGTGAATGTAATTAGAGCTCTAGATGAATTTGTGCTTCTGTTTGGAGCTCCAGATCGTATTATCAGCGATAGAGGAACATGTTTTACAGCTGAAAAATTCACTGAATTTTGCTGCAGGCACGGAATAAAACATGTATTGAATTCGCCCAGACACCCGCAGGCAAATGGGCAAGTGGAAAGATTGAACGCCTCAATCACTCCAGCGATCCAAGTCAATCTCCAAGATGAATTTGGAAGAGATTGGGATACTCGACTGAAGGAGATACAACGAGATCTCAATGAATCAATTAATAAGACTACGGGGAAGAGCCCCTTTGAAGTTCTGTATGGGTATGTAGGGAATTCACAATATTTAATAAATTCGAAAATTTCTATGCAAAACAAACCCATTCATTAAATAATTCCCTTTTCGATTTTCAATCGTTCCAATAAATGAACAGACGAACTATTTACAAAAGATCACATTCGTTAATAAATTGAAAGATTCTATTGTCACAAAAATAAAAGTCCACAAAGTTGGAGTAAAATCAGTCAAAATAAACGTTACAATCCAAAGAAAGTCAAAGATATTCATGTGAATCAAACAACACAATAGAAGAACGATTGTAATCGAAATGTCTCCGTGACCAGTAAAACTGGGGAGCAAAGGACTTACTCAAGACAAAATGCAGTGAAACTATCCAAGGTCACGAGACCTAAAAACTTCCTAATATTCAATGTCCTTCGCAAAATCACCGGTAGCAAGAGCGCTCGTTTAAGGATTTCCCATTAAATGTAACACTAACACCCACCAGAATTTATTCCACAAAATTCACAAATATATCACGAACCTAAAAGAAATAACGCCAGTGACGATAGTCTGTTCAAAATCGAATAAAACAAACTAACGGAAACGAACATGAACGCGAACTAATGTGAATGAACGAGGCGAGAGTTTCAACCAATCTATAACATAATGACTCAAAGGGAAAATTGTTATTGGGCGGACACGATCTTATCTCCAAAACTAACATGGAATGAATCAAATACAAAGTCTCTCGTGAGACCTGACTCAGACACTTCTAACATACGTCCGAGACGCCAAAGATCAGAGATCCTGCTCTGACAAAGTTAAAATTAATCGGCCACTACGCTCACCGCAGTCCAGACACGGACAACCACTTGTAGACCTAAAGAACTCCCGGCTGCATGGCAGTAATTCACAGATCCCAATAAATCGCTAAATTCCGATCATCCAGAGACCCAAAAGGCACGCTGAAGTCCGATATGGCTTCCCAAAACGGCGTCTTACAAAAATCGGATAGACGTACGAAACAACCGCACTCTGTCACCACCAGAATAGAAGTAATAGCCCGAATTATTACAGGTCAGCTCGGCGCGGCCATCAATTGCGCGGCAATAATTCCTATTGGCCCTCGCAATACGACTATTAAATCCCAATCATTGAGTCCCGAAACTCCCACTTGCGCTCTATCATTTTTATGCCTGCGCATTAACAATCGGCGTTGAATAATTAATTATTTCAATGAAACTCAGCAGGAAAAATACCGATAGCAAAATTCCCTCGAAGTCCACCGAAGTCCTCCGATCAATTACCGTGGTCAATTTTTCCGTGGTCAGTATTTCATACAAAAATCGTACAAAAATGAGTTAATAACACATAACCGCTCTCATAAATGAAACCACGTGATGGTTTACACAAAACCGTTAAATGAATTGTAACGAAAATGACACGTTACAGTAGATATGATTACTTATTCTATAATGTGGAGAATATGATTGTGCACTTGGTGAGCGTATCTATTCCCATGTGTTGGAAGGTTCTGTGGAGTTAGCTGCATGTGCAATTTTCGAAGGTTGACAATAGTATGTGTGCAATACTTTTGTGCGAACTTAATGCAAGGGCACAATTCAATTGTGTATTTTTTTGTATATTTAAGGAGTGTGGTAATGAAGCATATGTACTTCCAGTGATACTGCCATCTCCGACTTACCGTCGCCTCATGCTGCAAACTTCAGACGACTCACAAACCGCGGCCTATCGGCTTCATGAAATAATCTACCATTTCTATTGATCAACATTTAATGAATAAAAAAAAATATGGCCCAGTCGTCCAGAAATTGAGGGTTTCGGCGGCATTTCACTATTTCCAAATTTATTCATTATTTGTTTTATTATTTTCGCTTCAAATAATTTTTATCAGCTAATTAGAGTTATGCAAACCATCATATTCCCATTCAGGTGATTCTTTCATTTTAGATGCTACCACGAAGATCGGATTTCGATTAGCCGTCCAGCAATTGGCCTGTTCACTATACTGAACAAACTGGATAACAGGTACTGAAATTTAGTACTCACTTTTGGTAGCGAGTTTGCAACGACCGTATGAAAATGAAATTAAAACATCATAACACTAATGAATTTGTTAAAGACTCAATAAAGTTCGTAAAAAATATCTTTCATGCAAATGAGGAACATCACATAGAGAAAATGCTTTGAAAATTCGATTCTTCAATACTTCAACCATCACCGAAACCCGTCCATTTCATTCTTATGTGCCGATTAGTAATATCCATAGTCTTCAGGCGAAAATTTTTTCTCTTTGTTCGATACCGGATCTGGATTTGGAGGAATATTTAAATTGGGGCCTATCCATCAAGTGGTGCCTCAGGTGTCAGAAGTGAGGGACAACTGGTCATCTGAGGCGAGAGAGCAGATCAGCTGTGCATAGGTCATGCGTGCATGGAGCGAAGCTAGTGTGAGTGCAAGCGTGTCTGCGAGTACGTGTGTGGAATAAATAATCCGGTGGAAAACCGAACATTCTCCCCCGCCGTCAGCAAACGCTGACAGCTTTTAGAGCTGGTCTGTAACAAAAAGAGATTAAACAATTTCACGACAAGAATATTTCCGTTGGTCAAGATCACCACTGGGGTTCATCAGTACTGGCCAATTGTGAGTACTGCCAGAATCGTTGGAGTCGTCAATTCCGTTCTGCTCCGGTAGACTCACGTCCAATCCGAGCCAGTTGCCAAGGCGAGGGTCGCAAATCATCATCATGGCCTGATCCGAAAATGGACTAACGAATCCAACGGAGTAGAGCTGAGTTCACATGAGACGATTCTCAGTATAGCTGGTCAAAAAGATCTTATGTGTCGCTGGTTGAGACGATCTTATGTATCGCTGGTCGAGACGGGCAGAAGAGCAAGCTTCGAGCTGGGCCGTTGAAGAGTGGAGCTGGACGTCTTGATGGTCCAGCTTGAGGATGAAGAGCGATGATGCGAGTGAGAGGCCACTTCGCTGGTGGGAACCTCTCGTCGGTAAGAAGGATTATAGATCCGATCTTGATATCGTGAGATGGGTGGTGCCACTTTGAGCGAGACTGGAGACGCTAAAAATAGCTCGTGGACTACCGTTTCAAAAAGGACTGGACCTTCTACTGGATGAGCTGCCATCGAGACAATCGGGAGACGTTCAACTGCTGAAGAGAAGGTTCAGTCAGGGCTGTCAGAGCTTCACCGATCAGGAACTCTCCTGAGGTGAGGGTGCTGACTTCATATACGTTCCCTGAGAACGATTCGAACTTTCATGAGTTGAGCACGGCTGATGGGATTTCTGAGATGCCATCGAGAAGAACTTCGGAACTCATTATCGGCTACGAGGAAGTTTGTTCCGCAATCGGAAAACAGATTCCTACAGAGTCCGCGCCGGGCAATAAAACGACGATACGCAGCTATGAAGCCTTCAGCTGAATAGTCTAATACGACTTCGAGATGAACCACGGATGTAGCGAAACAAACGAAAATTGCGAGCCATCCTTTGTATGATTTATGACCACGTTCGTTCCATGAGCGAAGCAATACTGATCCGGCGTAATTAACTGCAGTGTTGAAGAACACGCGGCCAGGGGTTGGATGGGCAACGGGAAGTTGACCCATTAACTGTTGAGCCCTGATTCCTCGCCCTCTTGCACAGGGAACGCACTTCAGAATAAATGATCTCACTAGAGCTCCTCCTCCGATGATTCAGGAAAACTGCATTAGCTGGCCAAGAGTAAGCTGTATTCCTCCATGAAGAGTTCTGAGATGAGTGTCTTTGATAATAAGCTGAGCGAAATGAGAGTCCCGAGGTATAATAACCTGATCCTTATTTTCGCAGTCAAATTGACCGAATTTTTGTCTTCCGCCAACACAAAGAAGTCTCTTGGTGTTCCAAAAACGCTGTCAGATGAGTGAGCGGGTTCGATGAACTAAGTTTCTCCCCTCTGGACAGGGCTATTAGTGGAGAGATGCGCGGACTGACTGGCTTTTATCCAGAGAGTTAAGCTTGTTCGATGTCACCGAGGTTGAGCGCTGTCTTAGACAAAGATTTAGGGATTCTTCTGAGCCGGGCAACAAAACGCTGGCAAATGTTTGTGGTCCGCAGGAAACTGACAATGGACGTAAAACGATGGGAGATTCTAGATCTACGGACGCTGGACTTTCACATAAATTACGACATAAGGTTTCTCTTCTAGATCCGTTGATGCCACTGGGGAGATAGCGAAAGATGGCCAAGATGATGAGCTTTTCATGAGCCATGGCGAACCTTGCCACCAGAGCTTATGAGACGAGAGCTGAGCTATGGTTCACCAAATATGAGTCTCCCCAAATCCGTCGGAGTCGCGAACTCCTTGGAAGTTGGTAGACCCATGTTCAAACCGAGTCAGATGATGACTGCGCTAGTTGTTGAGTAGAGCAATACTAATTTAACGAAGTCTTGTGAATATTGTTCAAAATGGGCCGTACGACTATTGGACAGTCAGTACTGCTTTCGTCAATGAGTGGAAATTTCTTCGCTGGACAAAGTCTCTTCGCTGGGCAGAATTCGACGGATTCATAATCCTTCCATTATGGTCCACTGAAAGTACCGATTGATAACAGATTTGAGGGCAAGGTTCAGGACTCCTCATCAACGTTTCTGATACCGTGAATACGTTGAGCATTAAGAAAGCTCAGGAGATTAGCGATGACGTCTGGTGACGCCTTACCGATGCAGTTTCAACTCTGAGCACATCATGATAATCTATGATAATCTAGCGGAACTAACTAGAACAAGAGAATACAATATTACTCAGGGCAATTCAAGAAATCGAAGTTCAATGAGTTGAACAAGATATCACTCCAGACGAATAATATCGAAGGTCCCAGGTAGAGATGAAACTTTCTCTGAAGTTTGGTCTCAATTGAGCTGCTGTTTAACTACTTGTCAACAGCCTACGCAAATTCAAAACAACGTTCTTGACATAGAGTTGATCGAACGTAGAGCCATTCCTTATCTTTCCAACACTTAACTATTGAGCTGATCCTTGGTTCACAAAATTCTATTCCATTGATCCCCAAAAGACTTCCTCCCAAACTAAGCTCGGTTCGATAATGAGGGGTGTAAATCCTCATCAAGGTCCGACAGCTCATTCGAGGAATGATAAATTCATAGAGCTGTCCGATGACTGAGCCGTCGAGTGATTCATTTTTGAATATCTAAATAGAATATTGAATATCAAAATAAAATGAGAGCCAAGAATGAGCGATCCATTTACCCTCCCAGCCGTCAGCAAGTCACTGCTGACATACATTGCCACAAATACGATGATCTTGTCCGGAGGCAGTGTCTGCATGTCTAGTGTGCGCGGGGCCAGAAAGTTGATGTTTGTCATCTGAAGTCAGAAGGTTGTTACTTCAGCTTATACGAGGGGCTATAAGAGTTGATGAGACGAGGCTTCAGGGAGGCCAAACTCTGAGCACCAAGTGAGATCGATGTACCTGAAGAGACGTCGGACGGGCCAACTTGAAGTGCTTCGGAGACCCTCAACCCTCATAGTACTTGGGCAACATGTGCCAAGGTCATCTCGTCAATATCAACAAGTGGTTACCGACTGAGCTGAAGACGAAGAATACTTGAATGTGTAGGTAATATCTATCCGCAGGGGAATACAATAAATCGTTGAGCTGGTCGATTTACTAGTAGACGATGATCAACTTCACCTGAGGCTCCAATCCTTGATTGAGTCCTCGGTCTCCTCAATGGTCGGAATAGCGATTCAAAGGCCTGAATGATGCCCCCTGTATGAGTATAAATCACGAGAGGTACACTGGCAAATGGAGCAGAGGTATTCTGATGCCCAGTTCCCGAATCGGTGAGCGGAGCTGTCTGAGACGCAGGACTACGTTGAGCTGGACGACGAGAGCGCTCGAGATGTAACAGGCTATGATACCTCTCTTAGCAGTGATTGCATCTACGGGTGGTGTGGCATACCGTTATACTGTATTTCCCCATACAGCAGTAACAGAGGTAGAGCTGGCTGACGACTTCCTATTCTAGCAATGGACGACAGATTCCTGAACGCATAACACGAGGCAATGTAATAATCGCCCTGGCAGAAGGAACAGGGGTATTGCACCTTTCTTGCCCCTGTGATGTCTTATAAAAGCACTATTATGTACCCTTTGTTCATTACATATTGGATATACATGTCTCAGATATCCAATAGCAGCATATGTGTAATATAAATGCGCAATATTTAAAGTAACTCGCAAGTCTAGTGTGCGAAAGGTTGTGAGTTCTCTTTCCCGTGGAACCGAATTATTCAATGGAAGGCTCCGGCGAGCGGGAGGTTGCTAATAGAGTAACTGCCTGTACCGGCATGGGTTTCCTGTGATTTCCTATGCTACTCCTATGTTCTATAGGAGTGCGAATGCGGTACAGTGTAGAATCCACGACCGCATGCATAGGGTTGGATAGATTGCCGAAATGAGACTTGGAAAGAGGACTCAAAACGCCGTAAAAAAATATTTGAAGTATACGCATCTGTATATTGTGACCTTCACCTTTGCTATTATTTTATTTGTCAATAGTAATCGGAGTGGGCTAGCTCAAATGAAGGAACAATAAGGGATAAAGTCAAATAAATAAATATATTGTTTAACTCTTCACAATGCGGATCATCAGAAGACGTTATTAGAGCCTTTTATCTTTGATCCAGGGAAATGGGTAAGGCCAGGCTGCTTTTTTACAAGTAAGAAAAAATGAGAGAGATGCTAATCCTTTTTTAAAACAAAGGGGAGAAGCTAGTCGGGTCCAGGGAAATATAACTAAATAATAATTTCAATAAACTTACTCTTCAATCCAACTTTACTGGGGACAAAACAAGTATGGGCTCACCGTTGGGAGTAATGATGAAGGGAAAAAATAGTAAATCGGGAAAATGGGGGAGGTAACTCGTACTCACGCGTCTCGCTACACTGGGCTTCTTCTCGACTTTGGGGTATCTCCTAGTTCCTGGGGGTTTGTCCTCAAATATTGAGCCTCCGTTTCTCCTCGGCGACTCCTGGATTCCGGCTACTAACTATTGGGACTGCACTGGGCAATTTCTCCGCTTAATTTCTCCCTGCACTCTCTCAATGGGAAAAACACGTCTATATACTGGGGCAGCTGTCGAACGAGTGACACTTCGGCGCTTCTTCTCCCCTTTTTTCTATCGCCTGTCTTCAGTTACGTCTTCGGGGGGCCAATCAAACTGATCTACATGGATTCGTGGTGACAATGCAAGGACGTGTGAAGTCGACGATTAAGGGGCGGGACGTTTTCGGGGGCTCTTGCGTGGGGTAATTCTTGGGGGCACTGGCTCCTGCGGTTCGTGTAGTAGAGTCGGAGATGACAGCAGCTTCGGGTGACGTTGCCTCGTTGTCCCAATTCCGGGGTGAGTGTAGTCGAGCGAATATGGGGGGGGGAGCGAGAATGGGGGGAAGATCAAGGATCCAACGGCGACGGAGTACACACTATTAGGGGGCTTATCGTGGGGGAGGGAAAATATGGGAAATGGCGGTGAAAATATAATTAAATGATAATGAAAACTTCTGTCTCATCACAATATAAGTCGCATATATTTCACATATGTCCGCATTATATATTGAAATATATAATATGTAACGTATATATGCCTGTAAATAAGTCGCACATATTTTGGATATTTGTCAAATACATACTGACATATAAAAAAACGGCAAAAAACTCTATGCGAAATATATGTGCAAAGCACGTGGCGTCTATGCTCATATCAGTTGAATATATGCAACATATATTTTTCCAAATTTATAAATATATGAACCGCATATATTCATTTTCATGTGGGATATTACCCTTAAATGACTTTAATATGACCGTTCATAGCATATATATGACCCTCACGTGATCCTTATTAGACACTTTTGACCTTCATTGTGGCTCTCATGTCCCTACATTTTACAGAAAATCCAGTAGGAAATCTCATATGAAATCCTATAGAAAATCCTATAGAAAAAACCTAATAAGAAATCCTATAGAAAATGCTATCGGAAAAATCTTACAGGCAATGTTCGACTTCTCTCTAGGATTTCTTATGGAAAATCCTATGGTATATGCTATAAGAAATCTTATAGGATTTTTCCATATGTGATTCCTGGGACCGAAACGCAAAAACCGCTATTTCATTCCATTGCACAATTTCCTTCTAAGACCCTGCTGAATTAGTCTTTCCCGTGGGGCCTCAGAATATTTTATCCATCTGATTATTTGGCTTGTCCCTTCCGTTTGATGTTTAAGAACTGTTGACCTTTCTTATAACGCCATCGGTTTAATCCTCAAAGCTGTTTAATTCTTCGTTTTTTTCAACTAATAGAGGTGGAACAAATTTATCTGAATTTCGCTATATATTAGTTTTTTGCTACCATTACAGTTTGCCTTGCATTCCGTTTTCACTTGGTCTTCCGTATTGTATTTTATATTCATTAAGGATGTAAGTGACAAAAATGATTAGTTAAATGCCCGTCCGTGACCACTGTCATTACCGGTAATTACCGCGCCGAGAATCTGACTATATCGTCAGAAAAAAAAGAAAATTGGCCATAAGCATTAAACAATCAAATAAATTTTGACCGTCAATTCCTATCTATATAAAAAAACCGCAAATTTCGAATACTAGTCCAGAAATTTCTACACTGTTAAAAATTTGTAGATGGAATTTCTAGTTCACTTTTCAAAAATTGTCCTCACATTCAAGTTCCATTAAAATTCAAGAAATTTCTCCATTGAACATTCGGATATTCAGAGAAAAATCAATGACAACAGTAAATTTCAGTTTCATTGTTCTTTGAAATTTGGTGGAAAACCGGAAAGATCCGATAAACATATTCTTAAATTATCAATTATCTGAAAGTTCAAATAAATTGAAGAATGCTCATTAGCATGCTTCTCAAAATTTCGGAATTTTATCGAACTTTCCGTGAAATATGAAATTTCATTTTTTTCTAACAGTGTATCATTAAGAATAGGGCTATTGATAATCATTAATAAATAAAATAATGAATGATAATAATTTGGTTCTATTAAAGAGGTTTCCGATCGAGCCATTAAAAAATAAACCAAAAAATGACCGAAATGAAAATGACGATCATTTTACATATAAAATTTGGTCAGGGTCAGAAAACCGTCAGAAACCATCCATTTACGTCTGACCTGACCAAAAGGGAAAATGATAGTTATTCCACATCTCTAATACTCACCTGATGGATAGTTGGAACCATCCGCAGCCAAATCAGAGATCATAAAGTTTGAAACACCACGCGTTAACATGAAATGCCGCAGATATAATGTATTGTAGCAAACCTTCCGAGAAATTTTGCGTAATTTTGTTGCTATTGTGAAGTTAGTACTGATAATTCCGGAATGAATTGATTATCTACTCTCACATCCCTCAAAGTGAGAAAAATAGCATGTTTTTGTGAATCTTTCATCAACTCATTTTTTATTTCATTTTAATATCATTTTTTTTAGGAAAATGAGATTTATCAAAAATGTGTCCGCCCTCCACCAAACAGAACGATATTTGATAGCGAGAGTCCACCTCCCTATGGAAATCAATCGGCGCCCCTAAACGCGGCTGATAGAATACTACGTTGTCACAGTGCTGGGAGCACACTCTTGAGGGTATTTCGAAAATTTCCAACCAGCAACAGTAGCAGTTCAACATCCACTGTAGGAGTACTTCCAACGAGCCGGCCAACATTGTCTAGCTACTCAGACTCCAGTGATAATCTAAACAATTTCTCCAGCCTAACAATAGTGCCCTGCGAGGCAGATGAAACAAATAGTTATTCAGCAGCATCAGGAGCACGTCTGATGATGTTTTTTCCAGCCTCGTCGTTTCTATTATCTTGGACAATACGGTGGACTATTCGAGGTTTAATCGACAAAGATAAAAAATCATTTTAAGTTAAAGGGGCAATATGGGACCCGCAATATTCGTGATTACCGAATTAATTTTATTTTACTAATCAGTAGTAAAGTGGTAAGAACAGGACAGGAGCAAGAATTCAGGCAAAATGAGTTTGTGAATGATTTTACACTGAAATTAGTCAACTTGGAATTGGTAATCTTGCCAAAAGGCCTTTTCTATCGGAATTTCGTTTATCTACAGAAAAGCTCTTTTGGAATTTTCATTCACTTGATTTTCTTACAGACTCAAATGTTTGAACTCATCTGTTGTTCTCTATCCCTTTCCTTCAGTATTCATTTTCAATTGTGCCTAATTAATATTAGAAGAAATATAAGGGACAGAATAATTAACTTGTCGAGCGAATAATGGAGATTTTCAAGACTGACTTTACTTGAAACATAAGACAGAATACGAAGATTATCAAAGTATGAGAGAATCACATTGTGAATAATAAACGGAACGTTCGGAGGACTGAACAACTTTCTATAAAGGTGAATGTTTTTTTCTGTTGCACTTTTCCCGAACTGTTGTAAAGGGCAATTGAGGGAAATCTTTGCAAAAGTTTGTTCCACATGAAGAAAAAAAGACTTAGTAAATTATTTATTGGCCATATTGGAATTTAAACATATTTGCTATTATATATTAATTAGTGAGTAAATAAAAAAATTATTAAATAGAGATCAATTTTTAAAATTTACAAACACCAGCCCGCACCCTGGTACGAATATCTATGAGGGATGATTTTTTTTCAAAATTAGGTGATTATATACGAATCAAGAAATCTTAACGATAGAATGGTCACAGAACTTTTTTGCCGAAAATTTTTAGAGGTACAAAAAGAGTTTTTCTGACTCGCAAACCGTACGAAATCGTATTGGTTGATGGCCGCCAATCGTAGCACGCCGCGCGATGTGTGAGGGTTATGCCACAAAATATGCAACGCCGGATGTACGCAATGTTTGCAATTGTCACAAATAATCGAAAAATAGTTGAACGGTTGTTTCACGCGTTGCGCACGTTTCGCGGTGCATCCATTGTTGCATGATCTTTACTCAGAAATAATCACGTGACTATCCTCTCCCTCCTGTCATGTCACGACCGCTGTAAGTATCGAAATGCTATTGGGGCCCTCTGAATATTCTCGTGTAATACCTGTCAGAAGTATTGATAGATAGACAACAAATAATGAGAGATAAAGAAAGAAAAATTGCGGTAATAAAAGATCAGTGAAAGCTGATTGAAAAGTGAATGTGGAAGTCCTGGTAAGTACATGAAACAAAGAACGATGCCTTCAAATTGTGAAATGAATCCAGATGATCCTTCAGCAAAGGAGAAGAAAAAAATTGATGAAAAACTAGAACAAAAATGGTCTTGATATATTGACAATTATCCAGTGCAACCATTTGTTGAAAATCTAGGTTTTGTTCATGCTTTGGAGATTGACAGTAATGAGATATGTTACTGCAAATTGCTTCATTTCCTCCTCAAATTTGTTTCATTCTATCTACCAATAAATTCCGTTTAAAAAATTTTATAGTTGGGACTCATATATTCAAGCGTGCGCTTAGTCCTACGACACTATTCACGCGTCCGCTACTCATCCCATACCACGTCGAACGTTAAGCCCCCATAGGTAGTGGAGCTAAGATCAAGGTTGGGTATCTGTCGATAAGGGCAGTTTTTTAAATAACATTGTAAAAAACCGTAATTTACGTAATAAATGTAAAAAATGTGAAAAAACTTATAATGTTACATTTCATCGCAAATCGTAAAGCCTGGCGAAGATCATACCTCGCGACAGGCATAAGTTACGAGATTCATACTTCGGGAGGATCATACGTCTCAAAGGTCACACCTCATGAGGGCCACACGGCACGAGGGGCATACGTCGTGAGGTTCATACCTCATTATTTAACATTAACTTGTTTCTCTACGCATTAAGTTAAGGCTTCTTCCAGGATTCAGTGAAACATTGTTCAATCACAAAACTAGTTCATTTGTTTTTAGTAGCCTTTTTGAGCTTTTCAGAACAAAATGGTTCTTTGTCAATGGTCCAACTGGGCTCGTCCAGGGCTCCCAATAATAAAATGGAGAATTCGATAAAGCTCATTTGATAAGGAAATTGACTTTTTCACAATGGAGATGATTTGTGATTTTCCTCTTATGAAACATTTGATCTTCGTGAAATTAATCGTTTACGAGGCCTGGCCTTCATGCGTTTGACCTCAGATTTGAGAGGTTAAAGAGTATTTTCCTGAAAAATGCGAGGGATTGCCGCAACAATATTTTATGTCCCAAGCCCTGAAAACTGCGTTTAAACTGAATGAAGTAGTTCGAATTACCGGTTTATCTGTCCTAAGGACAGAATATACTATTTTTTATGGCATTCAATTGCCCAACAGGAGTCTTTCAAATATTACGTCACACGATTAGGGGGAGGCGGGTTCGTAGTTTGTGACGCTTCGTGACAAAGGGAGTTCTATAAGTTGTGACGTCCCATCATGTTTTTCTATTTTTAGTCGAGGAAATCGCAAATGGTATTTTCTTCGCGTCTCCTTTTTCTCACGAAAAAAAAACAGAAGTTTCACCAGTTCTGCGAACAATTCCAGAGATTTGTAGTGGGGAATTTCAAAACGCTGTGATGAGAACAATTTAATAAGTTATGGAGAGTTCAAAGAGCATTGTCTAAAGATTCAAATGTTAAACCAATCCATACATTTTTTTCCTTATCTTTGTTTTTTCAATTCAGTTTTATGAAAAAAATAAAAAATTCGTCAGAGAAGGGAGGGAGGTCGTGGATTTCGTAACGTTATATACAAGGGGGGATTCATCTTTGCGACTGAGGGGGGGGGAGGAGATGTAAAATATCCAAAAAACGTGTGACGTAATATTTGAATGGCCCTAACACTGCCTCTTCATGATTCGGAATAAAATACAACATTCCAGTAACCGAAAATTGCACGTTTTCCAAAGTGAGGTAAAGATATGTCAAAAACCCATCAGGGAATTGTATGTAAATTAAGTCGGCAAAAAACTGCGTAATTTATCAATGTAATTTACACACCCAACCTTGGGGAACATTGCGAAGCAGAGGGTTGATGATTCTATAGAAAAATATTGCGATCTTTTTGTAGTAATTTTTTTTTACAGAAATATTTTCTTGTCCACGTTTCTAAAACATTTACGAGTACTTTCGACGTAAATTCATCTCCGGTTCTGTTCTCACAATTTCACCACAAAATTACGGAAAATACTGGAATAAGGGGACATTATATGTGCATCAGAGTCAGCGGTGATCACGTTCTAGTGATCTCGAAAATTCTGGCGTTTGGAAAATTGTAATGAAAAAATTGATGAAATAATTCTCCTTGTGTATCGATTGCACCGAAAATACATTAAATGTAACACATTTTTTCTTTTATGAAACATGTGGATGTGAATATTTTTCGTGCCTGGATTTAATTATTACTGATTTAGTTGACGATCTGTCATGGCTTTGAAAAAATTCAATGCGACAAAAAGAAAACCAACTGCAGAAAGATATAAATGCTGAATTTCGGAGGAAATCAAGAGGCTATCTTATAGATGAAAGAATTGCGACCAAAATCGAAATCTGTTAACGTTTTCGCTTAAAACGACCCATAATCGCACTATTTTCATGTTCAACAAAATGTGAAAAAATTGAACCTTTCTATTAAGTTGTCTTCACCTACTTGACTGGTGAATTATTAATTAGTTTGGAAAATAAAGAATATCAGTCGCGACAGAGCAAAACATCTATATGTTGTGACCGTTCAATATTTAATTAATATTATTTCCTAAAAGGGGGATTTAGGGCAATTAAATAATGACAAATGAGGGATAAATTTAACTAAATATCTATATTTCTAGTAATTTACAAATTAGATCGTCGTAAGACGTTTGAAAAGCCTTTTTACTTGGATCTAGGGTTATGGGTAAGGCCAGGCAACTTTTGTACACGTAAACAGGGGAGTGACTCTAATGCAGAAAAAGGGGAGAAGCTAATCGTGTCAAGGGAATGCAACTAAATATCCAAATAATAACTGAATGGGGAAGAAACAAAAGATTGTAGGCTCACCGTTGGGGGGGTATAGAAAGGAATACGTCTTGGTGCGAGGGGGAAACGAGGGGGACAACTCGTACTCACGACTTCCAGTTCAGGGCCAATCTGAGTCCTTCGATGACTCCAGGGATTGAGCCTCCGTTCCTCCTTCAGGACTCCAAGGGCACAGTGACCACGGCCGGAATGCTCTCGGGCACCAAATATCCTCTTTATCCCACCAAAAAAACCAAATGTATCGACCTTGAGATACGTTCACTAATACTTCAACTAATTTGGGGCGCACGTGACAGTCTCCAGGACAGCAGTTAAACGAGTGTCGGTCTCTTCGTTTTCTCCGTAATTCGTGGGGGTTCGTCAGATGCCGCAGTCCTTCGGGTTGGAACTCGGGAGCAATCGGGCCCAATCAGTACGGGTGAGTGGTGACGATGACCACAATCCAGGGATGTCTCGCTGGGATCGTCGAGGGCGGTGGGTTGCCAAGGCCCATGTATGGGTGGTTTGTGGGGGGAGCAACGGCTTCTGCAGATTATCCGGTAGGGCCGGAACTGTTGTCTTTCTTCGGCTGGTGTCTTCGTGATGTCCAGTGGCGGGAGTAGAGGGG
>NW_021680753.1:117884-120573 GCF_001412515.2 Diachasma alloeum
TGTAGGCTCACCGTTGGGGGGGTATAGAAAGGAATACGTCTTGGTGCGAGGGGGAAATGAGGGGGACAACTCGTACTCACGACTTCCAGTTCAGGGCCAATCTGAGTCCTTCGATGACTCCAGGGATTGAGCCTCCGTTCCTCCTTCAGGACTCCAAGGGCACAGTGACCACGGCCGGAATGCTCTCGGGCACCAAATATCCTCTTTATCCCACCAAAAAAACCAAATGTATCGACCTTGAGATACGTTCACTAATACTTCAACTAATTTGGGGCGCACGTGACAGTCTCCAGGACAGCAGTTAAACGAGTGTCGGTCTCTTCGTTTTCTCCATAATTCGTGGGGGTTCGTCAGATGCCGCAGTCCTTCGGGTTGGAACTCGGGAGCAATCGGGCCCAATCAGTACGGGTGAGTGGTGACGATGACCACAATCCAGGGATGTCTCGCTGGGATCGTCGAGGGCGGTGGGTTGCCAAGGCCCATGTATGGGTGGTTTGTGGGGGGAGCAACGGCTTCTGCAGATTATCCGGTAGGGCCGGAACTGTTGTCTTTCTTCGGCTGGTGTCTTCGTGATGTCCAGGGGCGGGAGTAGAGGGGCGATGAGGGGAAAAGTCTGGAGAAGGGGTATCCAACGGTGGCGGGATTTTAGTAATTAGGGGGCAGTGTGTAGTTGGGCAAAAATGTAATCAAAAACAAATAAAAATAAAGAATCGCCTCGTCACAATGTATATATATATGTGTAATTAATACAAAGGACCATCACTTAATATTGTTTTTATATTTTCGCATCTCGTAAACAAAAAGGGAAAAGACTGGAAAAAATGGCAAACGTAATGATAAATTGAAAAAAAAGAAAAAGGAATAAATACCAATGTGTCAAATCGATATCCGACCAGTTTTACATGTATCTAAATCATCTACAAGAAACAAAAGTAACGAACATGTACGCGAACTATTCAACGATTTCACCTGATGTACTGTCGCTACAATAGAATAACTTTGGCTGTAATAAAAAAATATATGAATAATGTTCTTCATTATCTTACAAATGTGTTTACACATGCAATATTAGACAAAAAATTATTCAATTGTTATATGGTGAGTGTAGTTGATGGGCGCAAGACGTTATTTTCATCTGAGATGAAATAATCATCTGAAAGGGAGGAAATTGTTTAATCTCAGATGAAATTATTTCAGATGAAATAATTTCATATGAGATGAAATAATAGTAGAAATGATTAAATTAAAAAAAAGAATAGCTGAATGATAAGGAAGAAATCAATGGTTTTATTTAATTAGATGGATCAAGGGCAATCTCGTTTGGTTCTTCATTCCATTTTGAGTTTAGTTCTTTCCCATTTGGTAATTGCTTTTTTAAGGATAGATTTGTGAATAGGGGTGATGAAAACTTTTCCATAACGAGCTTTTTGGTGGAGACGATTAAGGGCTACGAATAAATCTCGATAATGAGTGGCATTCATTTGAAATGTCATTTTCTCACATGCATCTGTTTCGGACACATTATATGTGATCTGGGCCGGGAATTTGAGGGCATTATACTGTACTTCAAAAATTAGCCTCAAGAGGGCAGAGACGGAAATCGCAATGTTCCATCGACACTTTTGTATCTGTTTATTGGAAAATTACATCAACCACCGGTTATATTCAGTTATTTAATTACGTAATGGAAAGTTGATGATAAAAGGAAAAGAAAACAATGATGAATATTCCAGCAATATTAGGACTCCCTGCTAATTTAGCAGACGAGGAAAATAAAGATGAAGAACAAATGATGCGAAGTGCATCAGTCTGTCATTCATGAAAATGAATAAATATCCGGAAATTTTCTTTATATATATTTAATTATTAACAGTAAATTTTTCAATTTTATAAAAAAGATTAGAAGAGGAGATTTGGCTCGAACGAATGTATATATTCATTTCAGAAAGAAGAATCCAACGAAATCTCGATCGTTGGTAGCCCATATGCGGCGAAATTATTAAGCACAGAATGGTGTGCTAATGATGTTAAATAATTATATGATATCATAAGCATTATGTACGGATTATGTACATAACTATGATGTTACATGGACAAACTGATATGTATTTACATTATTTATTGATAATAAATCGCTACCACTCTACCTCGAAATTTCCATGCAAGCGTAAAACTCCTAATGCCCACTATCGCCCACAAACAAAACTTATTTAAAATCCGATTTTCCAACAAATGGTGATTTTACAATAGTTTTCGTCTTCCTTAATTTCTTATGAACTACATTACATCATTCTCGAACTCAGTAGAGTACGAAGCCTTTGACATGTTGATTTGCGTACTGCTTTTGTTAGTATATCAGCAATTCCATCGTTTGTAGGAATTGCCTCAATATTGACAATGACGTTAAATTTAAAGAAATAATGAATCGGGAAAAATCAAAAGGCATATTTATTGACAGTTCTCAGGAAACAATAATAAAAGAAGTGATCGGAAACATAAGAGAGAGACAATCAACTTTCGTTTAGTTCACAAAAAAGAGGAAGAGGATATATTGAATCATTCGATTCCGCAACACAACAAGGCTTCCGAAAAGGTGCGGTTCCGGCAATTCATACTAGAGTAACTAAAGAGTCTGTATTCATGAATTTTTCAAAATTTCCAGTTATCGGAGGCAGCTCTCTCTCTCTCT
>NW_021680753.1:121193-134370 GCF_001412515.2 Diachasma alloeum
TCTCTCTCTCTCTCTCTCTCTCTCTCTCTCTCTCTCTCTCTCTCTCTCTCTCTCTCTCTCTCTCTCTCTCTCTCTCTCTCTCTCTCTTTTTCAGGGAAATCAGTGGCCACTATTATTTCCCTGAATTGAGAAGATGGCAATTTCTTTAGGAACAAAACTCTCCTCAGGCCCTATCAACGCTTGTATGATAATAACGACTCCTTTCAGTTATTCGGAGCCATGGTACTTCCACACTGGGACACTACTTCTCGTAGACTGATCACCTGCCATTACATTCTTTGGTTTTCATTAAAAAAATGCAGATGGTCATACCTTCAGTGTTGATAACGACCAAGATAAACTTTACGCATTGTACAATAATGATGTTGAGTTAAATATCTTTCGATACAGTATACACTGGGTATAACACCAAAAACTGAGAAGACAAAGGGCTATAGCGATCATATATGTTTTGTTATTGGCAGTATTTACAATATTATTTAATATATCGGCGCCGCAATACGGACAAGCTGTTTGTGTGGGTTTAGGTCCGAGGCATTTCTCGATTGGTCATAGTCGTCCGCTCTCGGTGACCCCTACGTCGGAACTACTCGGCTTAACTATTGTAATCAACAATAACTTTACTCGTGGAATCAATCTCCAATATATTATCACACTTGGCATACAGAATACAATTCAAATTCGTTGTCGTCACATCATCAAAATACACCTTAATTCAGAGACTCCCTGTTTTAAAGAGATTCCAATGTGTCGCACAATTTGCTGATAAATCTGGTGTGAAGTCAAACGCCAAGAAACAATAACACTTTCAATAATCCGATCGCAAAATATTAATTCCATGATCGCTGAAATGAATGTCAGTTCCAGTAAATAGCGTGGCATAGCTTTCTGCCTCCATGTGAGAATTGTCATCAAAACTATGTTGTAAAGGGCGCCCTGAGACTTGTACACCATCCACGTAGAGACTTAGGAAATTAATTCCCCAATTTTGAAAATCAACGAGATTCCGCCCCTTATCACTAATAAATGATGCAATAGCGAACGGGCGCTTCGCGCCCGTCGACAGATTATATTATATTATATTAATTCATTTTATTGTTTTCTTTCCAATTTTTCTTTGCGGTTAGATTAAATTGAATTATTGGATTCTATTTCCATTATAAGTATACAAATTTTTTCTCATTTTCAAATGAATATATATTTATGTTAAATAATAAGGAGAGTATTGATACTTCTTTTGGGATAATGATCTATATATTTTTCACAATTATAGGATTGTTCAAAAATTTTTCTATATACTACATTTTTCCTATAATTATTTCCACCTCTTTTATTTTTTATTCTATCTCCTTCAGTCATGCATTTTTTCAATTTTTCACTTTCCCTCACTCTTGACAATGCCACGTATAATTGACCATGACTGAAAACGTTATTTTTAAGATAAACACCTACTCTTTCTCCTGTCTATCCTTTGACATTTTTCAATGTACCCATAAAATTTTGGAATTGATCATCATTTTTTCTTTTCCTTAAATCAAGAAGTACCAATTTTTTTCTCAAATATCTATGGATATAAAAAATTTTCATCTCTTCAATCTCATTTCAATGGAATGGAATAAGAAAAATTGCAAAGGAATATGATCAACAAGAAAATATAAATATCAATTTTGCAATGCGTCCGAACAATTTTCTAATTGATTTTTTTTCCTTCAATAATGTAGAATGATTAATATTTTTCATTTTCATGATCTGATTTCATTTTCAGACAAAATTTTTTATTCGTCCTACGATCCAATTTTTCCGTTGAAACTTCTGTCGCTTTATTAGAAAATTCTGCCTATCAAGTTCGCAGGTGATTTGATAGTGCTGATTATCCACCATAGTAACGAAAAATGCTTTTTACTACCAAGTTTTCTCAGTCAACTTCTTGACGTCGTTTGTTGTGGAGAAAATATTCTTGGTGAAGATGACCAGTGTAATCAGAAAGTGTTCTCTTTGCGGGGATCTGAGCCAGTGTTCTCATCGAGGGCAAATGGCGCTGTGGAAGTCATCTCTAAAAAAGACATCTGCCCTTGGAGTTTCTGGCCGGTGCTCTCGTGAACGAGCCACGACTATGGTGCTCAGACCAAGGTCCCCTTTCCTAAATTTAAGATGTTGTACTCTCTGTAAACGGCAACCGGTGTCTAGGGTGTCGAGGCTACTGAAAACATCTTCTCCGAACTTCGTGAATTCGACAACGTCCATGGTAGTAATCCATTGCTGTCCTAACTGTTTGGAGGATGATTGTCGCTCTAGAGATTGTGTTTCCCCCATAAGTTTTTTGGTCATTGAACTCCTTATTCCAATTCTCCTCATGCTTGTCGGCCACCATTCCTCTGATCTTTTGATCCCTCCTGTTAGGCAAGAGTGTCGAAATGGTCTCCCCAGTTCTACTTGGCTATGTGGTTGAGCTTCTGCATCTGCTCTTGGTCAATCCATCTCGTCAGCCCTGCCACGTTCCGTTGGCGTCCTTGTACCAAAGGTGTTCCCTCTGTAGCTGGTTGGTTTGGGACATTCCCGGCTATTGCATATTCGGCTAAATCTACAATCACTCCTGGAAGTGCCATGTTCCTGTTTCAATCCTCAAATTGTATTTTCAAAATTGATTCTAGCCCGTCAACGTCCGTCCTGCCAGGATATTTCAATGGATTTTGGCTCCTGTTGAATCGGCAATGGATCAGAAGTCCATAAAAGTGAAGGCGTTTCATCATCAGCTCAAAACTCGGTTTTTTATACGATATTATTTTAATCGTATATTTTCCCGGTTCTTCTTCGTAGTTATCTTGGATATCCAACTCGTCTGCTCGGCCGTCGAAGAATGTGCGTTTTGCTGATTCGGCGCTTCGGCTGTACAGGAGTTGTGACTATACGCGTCGCCTATCGAACGTTCAACTCCGTAATCCGATGTCTGCTTTTGTTTATTTCCTCCGTTGAAGTTTTTATTCGAATTATTTTATGAATTTTCTTCGCTGTGACGTCATTAGTGGACACCTCTTGGGATTTCATTGCCGCCTGTTACTTTCTGGTGGTTTTATCTCACATTTTATTGGGTTGTGGGGGTTTTTGAGGATTCCCCACCCTCGGATCTTACACTGTAGCCTTCACAGTGTCCATCAGTATTGACTGTAGTCTAAATTAATCGATATTTATCGATGAATCGCTCCTTGCATTCACCATCGCTCTGAGTAACAATTCTTCTGCAGGAAAGCATGTATTATTAGACCTACATACGCCGATGTCATAGTGACCTATTCGTTCCAGTCTTAGGTCATCAGCATCCGATTCGCTCGAGTTCTCTGTTGCCAGGAGTATTTCAGCGTGACTTGTTCCAGAAAGTAATCTCAGGTTACAGGGACCAAACATCGAAAAGTCTATCACCAATCGATGGTCATCGATGGGTTTTTGGAATTGAGCTGCTTCGGTTCTGTTGGGCATATCAATCGTTGATTTTCTGCCCGCTCCCTCCTCATACTCAATTCGGTGAAGCCGTCTGTTAACCGGAGTGCCGAAGAATGCGTGCGTCAGCATCCTTGGCTTGATGAATAACTCGAGAACGTTGTCTCCTCGCTGTTTGCAGTATCGCTGATATTGTAATTTGATGCCTACTACGTCCACTTCTTTTATTCGAGGTTTTATTCCAATTAATATGTTTATGGCGTAGATGTTACCTGCTACGTTTTTTGACTTCATCGCCTCCTGATACCAGTTGACGATTGTACTCAGTGTTATTACTGTTTTTGGGAGTTTCCGAGGGTTGTTTCTCTCCAAATCTCTCTTCACCGCCGTAATGGGAGCTGTTAGAGGAATCTCCACTCTGCACTCTGTTGTCCTCCAAATTATCATTATATTGGGACAATCTAAAATAGGCGCGTGTGTATTGGTGGTGAGAAACTGCCCTTTGCTGGATGTTGACCATCGTTCTCCATCTACAGATGATATACTCAGGGTGCCTTTTCCCATTATCATGTATAGGATGAGCGCCCACTGTGGATGTGTGGTCCACGGCGTTGAAAGTTCGGAGTCTGTTCCGCCTTCAATTTCTCTGAAGAAATCAGCCTCGGCCGCCTTTCTCGAGGTTGCAGCTCTTCCCGGCTCTGTGTAGGACTAGCTTTCTTCTGTAGACCCCAAAAGCGCAACTTCCGTGGGGTCTGAATACCCCATTCTGCAATACCCAATCTCTCTTGTGCAGACCCTTTAATATCGCCCATGATCTGAGAATGTCCGTTATATTAGATCGGAGAAGACTCTCCTTGAATGCAGTAATTTGCATTGAGACCCTAATCACTTCTTCTAATCCGGATGAATTCTTATTCACACTGCTCTGGAGAGGCCTGCGATTACGCCCGGGTGAGGATGTTTTAACGCCTGCAATGTGAGCCAAGACGTTCAGCACGGTCAAGATCCTGACGTCAGTCGGTGGAGTGAATTCTTTCCGAGTCTCAGTCATCGGCCGCACACCGGCGACGACTTCCACATTGTGCTGAATATGCAGTATGACTCGATTCCGACTCTTTTCATGTGAGTCCATTACACCCATACTGTTTCCATCGAATACCGACTCGCCTCCATGTTGCCCTGACACTGTCATAAATTTTATAGCGCTTAATCCTCCGCCGTTAGCGACCAGAAGCCCTTCCAAGGTTCCATGAGCGATCAGTATGCCACAGCAAATCTCGTGCTGTAGTTCTATGAATTCCTCGATTTTACAATTAATTCCCATTGTTATTGCGTTGACGTCGTAATTTCGTTGAACCTTCTGCAAGTTCCTTCTTGGCTCCGAAGTCCCTTGGCCCTTCTTGGATAGCTCCAATGGTACATGAAGAGTGAAAGTTTTTCCCTCGTGAGAAATCATATTGATGATCGACACCTTATCTAGACTACTTGTAGAATAGTATAAAATTGTTACTCGATGAGTGATTTTCAGGCTCCCTTGTATGAGGCGCGCAAAACACTCTGCAGCGTGTGTAAGGATATTTTCCCCGGTTGTTCACCCAGGAAAAGTCCAAACTACTTTTTAGCCGTCTCTATCGCTCGATAATTGGGCGCCAGCCGAACCTTCACGGGAGGTTCGACGAAAACCGGCCTTTGAGGCAAACTCGTCCACTCAGAGGACTTCTGTGGCTGGGCAAAGGGCTGCCCAGCTAGCATCAGTGTGACACGGAAGAGTGGGCGAGGTCCACCAGGAGTATTCCGTCACCAACCTCACGGCCATTTCAGGCCGTATATTGTGCATTCCAGCACAATCATCTTAATGAATCGAATTCATTTCCCTTCTGGAGAATCTTTCGACTCTTCCAGTACTCATTCTCCTCCGAGTATTTCGACTCGGGGGAGTTTTCAAAGCGAATTGGTCTGTAATTCTTCTCATCTAGTCTCGGCTTCTTCAGCTGCCTCTAGATGTCGCTTCATGTCTCTCTTTATTCAATTTTAGAGTTTACGTATCTTTTTAAGGGGATTTCAACCCGTAACGAGAAAATCTCGTTACACACATATTCCCTGAAGATGAGTCTCAGCTCTGTCTTCTTCAGGAATCAGGTTCAGATATTTTTTAGTGGACCATTACTGAAAATCTTCCTGCCGCGGAATATCGTTGATTTTCGGACAAGAAACAGTGTAATCCTCCTCCGGCCGTAGCTCAAGGTCTCTATTTCGACTCTGAATCTGGCCAGTGTCAATCAACACATACGTGGAAAATTGCAGTGTTTGCCCTCTGGTGATCTCAGAATCTCCCATTCACTGATATCCTGCTTCTGTTACCATCGATCGATGTGAATGGAGACTCCGTTAGATAGCCCCGATAATTACTTTTGGCACGATAGTAGATCTATTCTCAGGTCCTTTTCCAACTGAAACCTGATAAATCCTCGAATCAGGGTCCGTTACTACGAAATTCAGCTTCCTCTCGATTTGACCCATTGTTCCCGAACGCTTTGTCAATGAGAATGAGTCGCGGATGATCCCCTCATTCTTTCTCAGCTTCCGGAAGTCAAAAATAATTTTTGACTTGAGCCTTCCTGGGTTTTTCCTGGCAACAAACAAGAAAACTGTCCCCGAACGCTTAGTCAATTCTCCCAATTCTTTACTAAGCGGTAGATTCACTTGTTTCCGATATTTGGATGCTGCTACCATTTATACGTCATTGTTATGGCTGTCGCTGTTGTTGCCATGACTCATGTTTTCCGCTGCCATCTGGCAAAGATTTTCCAAGCCATGTAAATCATTGAACATATAAATAGCCATGTAAATCATTGGTTTTCCCCCAAACACCGATAAATTCCCTTTTCAGCATCTCCCCTCCTCGCCAAGGAAGAAAAATTCGTGTTGTCGATGGGTCATCTCTGTGTGTGAATTTCTGTTGACTCATTTGGAAAGTGTCCGCCTGTTCATTTCTTTTAAAAATAGATGACTTTGTAAGTGGTTGTGCAATTTTACTCTCCATGTAACCGGGCTGACTGCCACTTCCAATGGCCTCCATATTAGAAACAGTAGCTTGCTTAAAGTTCTTCCCCACCACCTCTGGGGTTTGGGCTGGTAGATTGACCTGCAGCACTGCATCATTAATTGACCTAGTCAAGAATCGTGTTTTGTCAATCGCCTTCAAATTGAAAAATCGGAGCTCGAAGCCGTTTATCGATAAGGACTTCCCTGGGATGATTCTCACATCTAGATCCATTGATTCTAGAAAATCTTCTCCTAGGATCCCTCCCGAGCAAGGAAAGTCGTTGGGGACCACGTGAAAAATGTGTCCCAACTCCTCCTGCCTGAATTGGAAATAAATAACAAGTTTATTAAGTGTCGAAACGTCTTGGTCAGCAATCCCCCGCAGAATATTGGTATCCTCCATTAACGGGAATCCTTTGCGTATTTTCCCGATTTTTATCAGTGCAACAGTCGCTCCTGAATCTACCAGGAGAGCTGTCCGCTTCCTTAGTTTTCCGGCCTCTAATACAATATGATTTTTCAATTTATTATATTGCACTGGCCTTATTATTTGCCTTGCATTCTGCGTGTGCTCTAATTGCCTCAGGATGCCGCTCGAATCACGTTCAATCTCATACGTCATCACCTGATGTACCTCTCTGGAATTGCGATTGAATAACTTTAACCTCCTGGAATTATCGTTTTTATTTTTATTCTTACGTTTGGTGTAAATGTTGCTCTCAATTTCGGCCTTATTTCCATTTGGAATGGCCTCAATTTCTGCTGAGTCAGAAATTCCAAGTCGTTTCTTCAGTTTGCGGCAGACTTATGCATTATGACCTACATATTTGCAGTATTTGCCTTTCTCCTGATTTCGATTTTCGACATTACGTTTAGAATTCGTCCGAATTACTTCATCGTTTCCATTTTCCAATGAGAGTCCACACTCTGCAGCTGTGTGTCCCTCTTCTCCATCCCTCTTATCGTCCCTCTGCGTTGTTCTTGTCCTATTTTCTAGGCGCATCATTTTCTTTAAAAAATCTGGAACGTTGGCTCCTGCTGCGGCGTTGTCCTCAATCTTCGCCTGCGTTATTGAGCCTTTGTCGACTAAAATTCCTCCGTTTGATGACACGTATTATCCCTGTCCCACTTCGTATTTTTCGCTGAACTCAGCACCATTGTCTCCTCGAGTTCTGCTGCTGTTTCCTCACACTTGTGAAATGTCTGAAATTTCACATAATTTCACCAAGCGCTGAATCGGTTATATCAACCCGAATTCAAAAAGAATTTCGGCTAATTCCATTGCTAACTCTCGACACGAACCCCAAATGCGCTAACACTTTCACCTGTGCCCTGCCGAAGGCTACAAAATTCCAGATATAATTCTTTCAAAGCTCATCCTCTGGATCCTCCCTCTTTTGTACTCCTGTACTTGGAGTCCCCCAGAGTTATATTATTTTTGCTGCTTGGTACTAATGGGATCGTACCTTCCACAGCATCTGCAAAATCTTGACTTTCGTGGTCAGCTGGACCGATGACATCCATTGTCACCTTCATGGCCGCATTCGATAAACCGACTGCTGACAACGAACCTGGTACGTCTACCAGTGCTGGTGCTCCGACCAATTGCTGTGTTGCCTCTGGCACGCCGGCCAGGGCTTCCTCAATAGTTAACACACTTGCTAGTGTCTTCGGGCCCATCTCAATCAACTTTATCTCTCCGCAAGATATACTGTGATCTCGTTTGGGGACTGACATGCACTCCAGAGTCTCACTGAGTCGTTCTATATCTACAGTACTTACAATTACCTGATAGACTGCAAATTGCAGTGGAAATTTTCCTGAATTATTTCCACTCCGACGACAAAAATTCCTCGCTGCAACAAATTCTCGATGAATATGTGTGGATGAAGCCATAACTATCAATGTAACTTAACTATTGTTAGTAAAAAGTCTCAAAAATATTTCTTAATACAGCTGAATAATTATTAAATACTTATCAGTTGCTCCGGTTGCCCTCCCCCTTCAAGAGATTACCAAGTGTGACCGTTGAAATTGAGGACAAAGTCATACCTCGTACTATTCGGTTGAATAGGTTTCTGGATCCGAAACGGCGCTCAGTACGATTGAAATCCTCTCCTGCTGGTCTATTGTAGGAGTCGATAGATGTCGGAATCCAAAACGTCACTCAGTACGGTTGAAATCTCCGTCTCCTGGTCTATGCCAGGATAGTGTTCTCTCTCCCCTGATGAAAATACACTCCAGGAGATGATAACGAACTCTAATCCTCCAAAGTCCACCGAAATATTCTTGTACCCTACTGTAGTCGTCGGCAAGAGTTGATGAGGCCCTGCCTCCGAAGACGCACCGCTGCCACCAAAAATGTTAGGGATGAATCCCTGGGTTCTGCTAATTGGAGATAAAACTCTTTACAATGGGTAGATACTGGAATCTGGCATATTACTTGGTAGAAATCGAGGTATTTATTTATTCAAACTAACTCATAGTTATCGTGAAGGAATAAATATGAGGAATTTACAAAGGTGGTACAAAATAAGTATTATGCTTGATTTACGTTGACGACTGACCTCCTGAATCCTCGTGAGTGCAGTTTATACAGTAATTAAGCGGGTAATGTCATGACACTGGTCAGCAGCGTTACACATGAACGCTGAATTAGTAAAATAATGAGTGAAGCAAGTGGAATTCAATTAATTGTTCAACATCTTCACTTTTGTATATAAATTATTACTTAATTCATTGGCCCATTCTGAGGCATAACATATCCACAAAACCAAGAATTACACGGTTTGGTAATTGCCCGAAAATAGCATTGTCAATGGTCTCTCCGGTAGTCCCACAATGAAGAACAAAAGATTTCACTTCCACACGGGTCAATGGATATTTCGCTGTCGTTTTAGCTAGAGTCTTGGGAAGGGCAAGAAGAACGCCAGGGCTCTGTTTTGCTCTTCTCACTATTAAAGAGGCTTCGATGATTGATATTTTATAATTTCTGGTCGATTTATCAATCAAACAAAATGAATCTTTCGACCTCACCAGGCGCAGCCGCATATCAACACCATTCAATAAAAATTTGTCTTGGTTAAATACACGGCAATGGATTTGTCCATGCATTTCAAGTACTTTCCCTCCAATTGCCATTGCCCTTAGTTTTTCTAATCCGAGATTATAATTTTTCTTCATGGTTTCATCTTTTCTGCCACCTGCAGGGTGATCCATGCACCCCGTTGTGTCTTTGGCCCATAAAGTATTCTCTAGGTGATTACTTTTCACATCATTACCATAATTCAATAATGTTTCAATGTACACCCTGTATGGATATGCATTATTTAAAGGAGATACTAATTTTTGATTAAAAGCAACATCGATTTGGGTAAAGAGTCAGTATAAGAAACTATTCACAGGAGCCACTGAGTCGGTTGCGGCACCATTATTCGCTACAATTTTCACCCTAACTTTGAGCATGGTATACGGTAAATCAATGTACTCTTCTCCATGGCCGGATACAATAAATTCTATCAGTGAACCCTCCATGATTGATGCAACAGGATTGTATAGAGTCCAATTAGATTGTTCGATACTCGTTTGTGTTGGTGGGATGGTGAACAAATTGAGCTCAGATTTTGCACACTCGGACGAATGTAAATGAAGAAAAGATATTTTTAAATTCTTACCAAAAATATCGTGCAGGTTTTTTGGGTCTGTTTTTCTTCCGTCTCACTGTGTTCTTCTGATGCACGGCGCATTTATTTTCTTACGCATTGTACGGGACGTCTTACCTCCACGGCGCTTTACAGATTTATTAGTACACCGACGTTTTCTTGATCTTTTATATCCAGACCCAGACATCAGTTGTTCTAGCTTATCAGTCGCTTTTCGCTTCAGATTTATTCCTGATTCGGTGAGAAGTTTTTCTAATGATTCTTTCAAAGTTATACATCGTGTCACAATATGGCCCAATACATTCACACCAGCACTCAGTGCTTCTTTCCCGACGGCACGAGTGGGACCACCTAAGAATGGAAGTATACAATGAAACAGTCCCCCTGAGAAAAGCACCGATTCCGTGTCCTTTCTGATAGAGACCTCTCACGTAAATAGGTCCAAATCTCTTGTACTTTACGCTGGCATCTCCGCCGCCATGCGTTTCATAATATGCAATGTAATGTGACATTTTGTAATAAATTTGTTGGTTCTTTGAGAGACGAAGGATGTCACCACCGTCCGGTGATACATTTGATTAATTGGGAGTGGGGGTCGGTCTGGTAGGCCATCCGGCCAACAGTCGGGAGGGGATCGCTCTCTTACCTCCTGACCTCGCTACGGAATGGTCGATTGACGGGTTCCACTCAGCAGTGCGGCTTAATACTGAGGTATTCGCGTCGCCATTTAATTTTGCTATTTCTTTGTGCATTCGTAATTAACACTAGACTTGGGATTATTGAGGGCTCCAAGGTGAGCCGAGGGTTTTTATGGTGTTGAGTATTTGTCTTCAGTCAGTAAATAGGCCGGTTCTGGGAATGGTGGGGCCACCGTCGCGGAAGGTTCGAGGATGACGTCATCGATGAGTCATCGAACCGCATGGTGGGAAAACCTCCTAAGTCCTGGTGGGACTTGTATGAAATATAATACTATGAAAACCTGTGGACACATTGATAAAATTGGATATTGCCGCCATAATGGCCGAAATTTCGAGATGAATGATGTCATCAATGAGTCACTCGGGCTGATGACTCATTTACTTGTACGGTGGGGGAACTCCCCGTAAGTCTTGAATATGTGCAAATATTTCACAATATTTGATGTGACATCCGTCAGAAAATTCATTTTAATTCATTTTCTTACGTCGTCATTCAATTATCTCAGTGATAAAAGCGACTTTTAAAATCCAAATTATCTTCTGTGACGAGGGAAAGTGACCCCCTTGATGTTCGGAATATTTCGGCTGCACACATCTGTGAATGATAAAAATGTTCCCAACGTCGAGTTTCTCCTAGANTCTGAAATCCCAAGTCTTGTGACATTTTTAATTATTTGATTCATTTAAATAAAGAATTTAATCCAACGTCTTAAATTCAGTGCGGCATTACTTTTAACCACATACAAAATACTTTACGACTGAAAGCAGAGCAGTGAATGTAAGTCGAATGTTGTAGTTCTACTTTTCTACTTGTTTTGTTAAAATATAGACTCTATTGAGTCACTTTAAAGTTATTCAAAATTCTTTTCATTTTACTCCAAGTGAACCTTTCCAACCTTTGATTCCAAACCTTTTTGGGGTTTAGAAAATTGAACTAAAAGAGGACCTTTGTAAATGGGTTTTGTGTTTGAATTCTATTCCTTAAATTCGAGACGATCTTTGAATTTAACCTTGTTTCTTTGGTTCAATATATTGAATTTTAATTTAATAAAGTTGTGCCAAGTAACCCATTCTTGACGTAACAAAATTGGGGGCTGGTCCTAAAAAAATATATTCGCAATCACCAAATTGGGAAAACTGTCAATTCATAAGAATATTTTACAATTATTTCCAAAATTCAAATTTTTTTTTAATTCTCTCATTAATTTTTTTTTTAATCTGAAAGGAACACTTGGTAAAAATGAGTGCAAATGTCGGGGCAAGAACCGACTGAGGATGAATTGAATAGATTAATAACTTTAAGAAGTGGTAAAACTTTACCGGGTTTTTTTCAACCATCCCGACCTTATAAAAAATCAGATAAAACATTAGATTCTGGATTTGGTGAAACAAGTCAATCTCAACAAGAGACACTTGGTTTACAAAGCCTTTTAAGTAATATTTCTAGCGATGCGGATCAAAGTACTTCAGGAATAAATCCTTTGGAAGTATCATCGTTTCGAAAACTAAATATATCTAAAGATAATACGGTTAATGAAACGTTAGAAACAGACGGTAATTTATCGGATGATAATGAATCATTAAATTTAAATATTTCTGCGGATCCTGAAGACGGTGTAGATAATTTACCCAACGTAAGAAATAATAATAATCGTTACACAATGGCGGATCTAGGCCCAAACCAATTAATTTCATTGAAGGATGCAATTTCATGTATTCCTGTATTTGAAGGTAAACCAGGAGATCTTTATGATGTTATTAGGAATGTCGAGGAAGCAAAAGATATGCTCCCTACAGGTANAAGAAATAATAATAATCGTTACACAATGGCAGATCTAGGCCCAAACCAATTAATTTCATTGAAGGATGCAATTTCATGTATTCCTGTATTTGAAGGTAAACCAGGAGATCTTTATGATTTTATTAGAAATGTCGAAGAAGCAAAAGATATGCTCCCTGCAGGTGCAGAAGAAAATTTAACAAAATTAGTTCAAAGAAAATGTCTAAGCCAATCAGTAAAAGATTCGTTAAATAATAAAAAATTCGATAACATTGATAATTTGATCAAAGAATTAAAAACTATCTATACATCTACTAAAACAGAATGGCAATTGCAAGGTGAATTCGGCTCTATTTTTCAAAAAGATTCAGATTCTGTTGTCAACTTTGCAAATAAATTGAGAAAAAAAGGTCAAGAAATTGTAGAGTTGTTTAAAGTAAATAATCCAACGCATTCAGCAGACCATTTAAAAGCGGTAAAAGATAAAGTAGATGAAAATATTAAACAGTGTTTTTCACAAGATTTGAAGCCTGATATTGATCAACGTATGCCAGCTT
>NW_021680753.1:134639-134784 GCF_001412515.2 Diachasma alloeum
AAATAATAATCAAAGTGGTAACAATTTTCCAAATCATCGTGGAAATTTCCCTAATAATAATAATAATAATAATGCCAATCACTCTGATTCTGTGTGTGTGACGAGGCGATTCTTTATTTTTATTTGTTTTTGATTACATTTTTGC